>NC_060269.1:153549267-153597908 GCF_021613505.1 Equus quagga | reverse complement strand
AGCCCTCAGAATCTACGTGGACAGACACAGCCCTCAGAATCATCACAGACACCCCTCAGAACCCAACACAGGCACACATTTCCCCTCAAACCCAACTTAAGAGTAGACCCCACAGAACATAACCCAAACACACACCCCTAAAAACCCAATGTGGACTCACAACCCTCAGAATAACATGAACACACAACCATTACACCTAACACAGGTGCATACACTCCATAAAATCCAAAACAGGCTCTCACACACCCCAAAACCCAATATGGGAGCACTGCCCTCAAAAGCCAACACCCAGTAGAAGCACACACACTCCTCAGAACCATCACACACACACAAGCCTCAGACCCAATACAAGCACACACACCCCTCACACCCAACATGGGAACACTGTCCAAAAAAGCCAACACACGCACACACCTCAGACCCAAGCAGAACACACACCCCTCAGAACCAACAGAGACACACAATCCTCAGACTCAACAAGGGCACACATCCTTCAGAACTCACCACAGCCACACACTCCCTCAATCCCAAAACGGGAGCAGACCACTCAGAAGCCAACATGTACACACACCCACATCCAACATTAGAGCACATACCTCAAAACACGAGCACATACAACTCAGAACAACACAAACACACACCTCAGAATCAACAGTCACACACACCACTCAGTACCCAACACTAGAACATACACTCCTCAGACCCAGCACAGACAGACAAAGCTCTCAGAACCACCACAGACATACATCTCTTAGACCCAAAACGGGCCACACAATCCTCAGAACCCAACATGGGAGCGCACACTCCTCAGAACACGGTCACATACATCCCTCAGAATCAACATAGACACATAACCCTCAGACCCAAAATGGAAGCACACACTCAGAACCTAACACACACCCACACCCACCCCTCATAACCAACACAGTCATATAATCCCCAGACCCAACATGGGAACACACCCCTCAGACATAACACAAATAGAAACACCCCTCTGAACCAACATGAATACACAACCCATAGGCACAAAACGGGCACACACTCCTCTCAGAACCCAACATGGGCACACACATCCCTCAGAACCCAACACAGACACACAACCTTCAGATCCTACATGAACACACATCTCTCAGGACCAACACAGACAGAGCCATTCCTCAGAACCCAACACAGGCACACACTCCCCTCAGACCCACGTGGGAGCAGAACCTTCAGAAGCCAACATGTGCACACACAGCCCTCAGACCCAACACAGGAGCAGACCTCTCAGAGTACAACCCACACACACACCCCTGAGAACCCATTATGAGCACACACCCCCTCAGACCCAACCCAAACACATACCCCTCAAAACCAACACAGACACACAACCCTTAGACCCAACAAGGGCACACACACCCCTCAGAACCCACCACAGCCGCACACTACCCTCAAGCCCAACACGGGAGCAGACCTCTCAGAGCTAAACACCAACCCCTCAGAACACAAAATGGGCACACACCCCTCAGAATCAACAGACACAAACCCTTCTACCATGGGGGCACACACTCCTCAGAAGCCAAAATGGGCACGTATACTCCTGAGAACTATCAAGGACACACAACTCTCAGAAACACCACAGGCACACACACACCCCTTAGACCCCACACGAGAGCACAGCCCTCAGAGCCGACACGGACGGACACACCCCTGAGAACCAACAGGAACCCACACCCCTCAGAACCCAACACGAACACACAATCCTCAGACCCGAACTTGTCAGAAGCCACACGGGCACACAGCCCTCAGAACCAGCACTGGAGGAGCCACTCACAACCCAACACGCACATCCCTCCGCACCCGAAGTGGGCACACACCCCTCAACACGCACACAGACCCCTCTGCGCCAACCCGGGCACACACCTCTCACACCCAGCACGCGCGCACGCTCCCCGCGGCCCCCGCCCTCTCGGGCCCCCGCACCTGGCGCAGCGCGGCCTCGGCGGCGCCGCCCTCCTGCTGCCGGAGCTGCTCCCGGAAGCGCGCCACCTGCTCCAGCAGCGCGTCCACGAGCGACGGCGCCGCGTCCCCCTCGAGCGCGGCCAGGCGGGCGCGGAGGCGCGCTATGAGGGCGTCTCGGGCGGCCAGCTGGTCCTGCAGGCGCCTCAGCCGCTGCCCGGCCTCGTGGTACAGGCCGCAGAGCGCGGCAGCCGCGCGCGGGGCCCCGTCCCGCCCGGCCGACCCCCCGTCCCCCGACGACATGGCTGCGGGCCTGGACGGGAGGGCACGCGGACGCCGGCAACTTCCGCGCCCGGTCTGGGCGGGCGGCCCACCTTCCCGGAACTTTTCCCGGCGTGCCCCGCCCGCCGCCGAGAGCCAGGCCCCGCCCCCCGCCTGGAGCCGGGCCCCGCCCAGCTTGCCCGGGCCCGCGGAACGCCGCCCCCTCGGGTCGGAAAGGAGTCGGAGACCACCGCGAGCGTCCGAATCCCCGGGCTGCAGGCCGGTGGGCCAGCCGGAGCAACCGGAAAGGGGCGACGTCCCACGAGCTGAGCCCAGGGAGGAGCCCCGCCCACCAGGGCGCCAGACTCCCGCATGCCCCTCGCTAAGGTCGCAGGAGCTGCTCTTAGAACGGACGGCAAGAGAGAGCTGGCCCTTTCCCACCCTCACTTCTCCATCCGTTTCCTGCCCTCAACTTCCTAGACCAACTCCGAGCGTTTTTCTGTCGCTCCACGGCTATTTTCTTTTTCAAAGTCTGAGTTTCCGCCACAATTATGCTCAAGCATCCGAGCGGTCTTTCAAAGGTTCCCTCCCTCAGAATCCGCGGGGCCCTGCGTGTGTGCTCCCCTCCTCCGCCCGGTCCCCTGACAGCAGGATCGCGTTTTTCCCCCTTTCTGTAACAGCCGAGCTTGGGCTGAGCCCAGGGAAAACACTCACAGGCTTGTAGAATCAGACAAAGCCAGCTCACACTTCCTCCTCCACGGAGGGAAGGTCAAAACCACTGCCGTCCCTACCTGGTAGAGGTGTTGTGGGGACTGGAGGATGGAGGGCACAGCGCCTGGCGGGCAAGCCCGCAGTCCACGTGGCTGCGCTTATGAGTGACACATTCTGATTGGCTGAGGCAGTGGTGGAGAAAAAGAAATAGTACGGGCCCCAGGGCTATGCGAGGTGGGGTGAATCTTAATTCCTATTGTCATATGTGTAACCTGGGGCAGGTCACTCAAGAGCCCTTGAACCTGGTTCTCAACTGTAAAATGGGCATCATAGTCTCTCATCCAACCCTCTGGGGTCACATATATTTTGGAAATCAGAATCTTTGGATTTTAGAAAGGTAAATATAATTGGAGTAGTCAGCCTCCAGAAAGGATCCCACCTCCTGGTATTCATGATCTTGTGATTTCACCCTCTGACACACTGAATAGGGCTGACCTATGTAAGAAAGAGGATATTGCAGAAATGCAGATCACACAAACGCAGATGGAGTGTGATTTCTGCAGCTAGGTCACAAAAGACATTGTGGCTACTGCCTTGCCCTCTCTTGGATCACTCGCTCTGGGGGAAGCCGCTTGTCATATTATGAGGACTCTCAGGTAGCCCTGTGGAGAGGTCCATGTGGCAAGGAACTGAAGCTTCATGCCAACAGCCAGCATCAATTTGCCTACTATAGCATGTGAGCTACCTTGGAACCACGTCCTACAGCCCCAGTCAGACCTTCAGATGAGGCAGCCCCAGCCAGTGTTAACTGTGACCTCATGGGACATCCTAAACCAGAACCAGCCAGCTAAGCTGCTTCTGAATTCCTGACTCACAGAAGCTATATGAAATAATAATTGTTTATTGTTTTAAGCTGCTAACATTTGCAGTAGTTTGTGACGCAGCAATAGAAAACTAGCAAATAGTTTACTTCTCAGTGCTCCCACTGGGGCATGGGATAGCACCCCAAAACCAGATGCATTAAAATTTCTGCAAAGACAAGATGACCATTCAAACTAAATGAGACAAAGACCAGGAAAAGCTTGACAGCTGTTCAAGTCAGATTTTGCACCAATTTTAAGAAAAACATTTTGGGTTTCTGAGCTTTTTGGATTTTAGAATTATAGATGAGGGATGGAGGCCTCCAACAACATCTGCCTTACAAATATGGTGAGGATGCAATAAGTTAATATAGGCAGAACCCAACATGTCCGTTCCTTCTGCTAAAATCCAGGTGCTAAGTCAGGCACTGACATTCACGGGCAAACATTCTAATAGTGGAGACAGACCCTCTTTCAAAAAAAGAAACTTTGTACAGGAAAGGAAGGGGAAAAAATATATAAGGAAACAAATAAAGGGCTAAGAAAGAGAAACAGGAAGGTGACTAGAGAGGAGGGGAATTTCAGGTGCAACCTAAAGGATGAGAAGGAGCCGGGCACAGGATTGAGTAAGTGGGTCCCAAGCAGCCGGAAGTGTGCACACAGGCCTGGGGAGAGTTCCCCAGGCCGAGCTGGAGTGCGGCAGGGTGGCAGGGAGGGGGAGGAGCCAGATCAGGAGCCCTCCAGGCCCTGCAGAGAGGTTGGGTCTCATTCTAAGAACAGCGGGGGGCCATGGGGTTTCCAGTGGAGGTGAGCAGGTGTGTTCTTGGAGAAAAAATGAGGGATGGGGACTGGAAGGAGGGAGAGGTGTAGCCAGTAAACGCAGAGACTGGGGATGGGCTGCTTCCTCAACTCTGATTCCTCTTCTGATGGAAAACTATCAAATCTGAGTTCCTCTAAAGTTCTCCCTCCCTGAGCCTCTTCCTTCGGCTCTCTTTGGGGCCTGTGGCCCTTTCCTGGACTCCTTTCCCTTCTGTCTGGATGCTGGCACTTCAGCCCTTGCTGTGATCACCTCTGGAGGCAGCTATGCCAAGAAAGAGGCTATAGAGGGGCTGAGAGCCAAGCCCATCCATGGAACAGTGGCCCATGAGGTTGCCACTGGTGCAGCCTATGCCAGCAACCACCCCGACATGTGCACATACCTGCTATCGTGCCCTCTCCAGCCCTTCTCCCTCCCATGGGTCCACAAGGTAATATTTCACAAAGTAAAATTCCCAGTCGCAGAAAAGTGTCTTAGCTAGGGCTGCCATAACAAAATGCCATAGACTGGGGGGCTTAAACAACAGGCATTTATTTTCTCAGAGTTCTGGAGGTTAAGTTCAAGGTGCCAGCAGGGCTTGTGTCTCCTGAGGCCTCTCTCCTTGGCTTGCAAGTGACCACCTTCTCGCTGTGTCCTCAGGTGGCCTTTGCTCTGTACACACACCTCTCTCGTGTCTCTCTCTCTTCTTATAAGGACACCAGTCCTATGAGATTAGGGCCCACCCTTATGACCTTATCTAACCTTAATTACCTCTTTAAAGGCTGCGTCTCCAAACACAATCAGGTTGGGGGTTAGGGCTTCAACATGTGGATTTGGGGGGCACACAATTCAGTCCGTAACAGTGGGGCTGCTGCTATGTGGCACAAAGAGGTTTTTTTGTTATTTTATAAGATTCTCAACATATGAAGGTGTGTCCCCTCTGTCCTTGGAAGAGGGAAAAGGTGGAACTTGGAGAAGGACGCGGAGACAGAGTTGTCCTCGAGAGCCTGGGCTATGAGCCCCTTCCCACTCCTGGAGCAGGTTGTTTGGTGCTGTTGTACCTGCCGTGGCAAATGCAGGAACAAGCAAACCCTCTGCCTCCAAGTGTCTCTACACCTTCCTGGCCAAGACGGCGTGGACATTGAGCTGTTCCACTGGATTTTTTTTTTTACTCTTTGCTTTTTTGTGACATCTTTGCTTCTGGGGCACAGGAGCAGTAGAAAGAATGGCAGATTGAGGAAAGAGCCCTTATTTCTAGGGGCTGCTTGGCCACCATTCACCCTTCTTACCCTTTCTGTGGGTCAGCCTCCCACCCCGCCACTTTCTCTGACCTCTCCCAGCTCCTCACTGGCTAGCCGAGAGAACCTCCCATGCCCAGTCCTAAAACCATTGTCTTACTCAGATGACCTGAAACAAAGATAATGAAAGCCTGCTTCCCAAAAGCATGAGGTTGGGCGGGAGCTGATACCTGGAGCATTGGATTTCCACGTCCTGCAAATCTTCAGGGTTTGCATCTCTGTAGTAAAGGGTTAGCTCTGCAGGTTTGGAGGGTTCAAACCCTGCACACTCCAAAGAAAGGATTGACCCTTGTCCAGCTCCTGGGAGACAGCTGTAAGCCCTTGGAATATCCTGCCTGATAAGAGTATCCTTGATTACCTGGCGGCCGTGGGCCACACCAGATAGCCTGTGCTAACATTGTGGTTTATGGCAGGGGCGTGGGATGTGATGTTTCAGCCAGACCTCTAGGGGGCCAGAGATTGAGTGACAGGAACAGCCACAGCAGCGCTCCACACCTATGGCAGGACTGGGGAAGCTTCCCTGGTTGGCAGTGCCTCCTCCGCATCGTCGCTCGGTGTTGCTGGGAGCAGTAAGTGCTGTCCGTCAACTCCCCTGGGCCAGGACTCCTGGAAGCTGGCGCTGGTCTCTCTGGCCCCTGCCGGACGTGCCTCTTCCTTTGCTGATTTTAATCCGTATCCTTTTCTGTAATAAATTGTAACTGTGAGTATAACAGCTTGTCTGAGTTCTGTGAGTCCTTCCAGTGATTCCTTGAGCCTGAAGGTGGTCCCCGGGACCCTGACAAAAGACCTCTTTGCAGCCAACGTGTATTACTGATTGTGGCGGATGGATTCTTGCTCCTAGCTTTCTACCACCACTCACCATGCCAGTTTGCCACGTGATTTTGGGTACCTGCACTAGAGAAGGCCAAGTCCATGTCCCTGCCCACTTGGCCCTGAGCTCGGCCAGTGGATGTCAGCAGAAGTTGCACGAGATGAGGCCTCTGCTTCTGCTGTCTGCTGCTGCTCCTTAGAAGAGCAGGCCCTGGGTAGCCTCTGATCCTTAAAGGGACAGTGGAGAGGGCCTGAGCCCCACCTGCAACCTGAAGCCACCGAGGCCTGCACCCTGCCAGCTCTCAGACACATCCATACCCTCTCCCTGCTCACAGTGGACCAGCCATCCTAAGAGAGTCCCTTAGCAACACCAAGTTCTTTCTCACCTCAGGACTTTGTACCTGCTGTTCCCTCTGCCTGGAATGCTTGTGTCTTCCACTTTTTGCACAACTAACAGCTACCTCGATCATGGGGTCACCCTTAATAGCAGGGTGAGAGGACTAAGCCTAGGGCAACTGAGTGGCACGGCCAATGACCTAGGGGCAGCCCAGGCAGCTGTTCCAGACCTGCACCAGGCTGGCCTGGGCTTTTTGTGTTTGGTTGGTGACCAGGTACGCCTCTCCTTGCCACCTCTGCATTTGTCCCCGTGTCCTCTTGCAGCTTGAAATGTTTTTCCTGTGAGGTTGTGGCTCCCCCTTCGCCCGGATTTCCTGGCAAGCACTAGGTTTTCTATGATGTGATACATCTTTTGAGAAGTAAAGTAGACCCCCTCTGCTCTCTGGGGTCAAAGGATGCCCCCAGAACGGTATGTCCACATCCAAACCTCCAGGACCCGTAAATTGACCTTACTTGGAAAAAGAGTCTTTGCAGATGTAACATAAGTTAAGGATCTCAAAATTAGGAGATAATCCTGGATTACGCGAGTGGGCCCAAATCCAATGACAAGCGTCCTTATAAGAGACACAAGAAGAGAAGAGAAGACACAGACACACAGAGAAGAAGGCCATGAGAAGATAGAGTCGTAGGGTGATGTGGCCACAAAGCAAGGAAGCCAGCAGACACCAGAAACTGACCAGGCACCGTCTGCTCTGCGATCACCCGTGAACCCCACCTCGTGGGTGCGCCATCCTCTCTGCTTTGTCAAAACCCCTGCTGAAAGTGACAGCTCGGGAGCCCCCACGTCACCCACTGTCCTGGAGGAAGCTGTCCTTCCTTGGCCCACAGCTCCCCACACACCTCTGGATGCCAGGCGCCCTGTGCCCACCTCACAGGGTGTGATTCTGAAAGAGGAACAGGCTTCCACCAGGCCCAGAGGAACCTCCTGCATCAGTGTTACTGGCTTTGTTTGCTGTTTTGTATTGTTTTGCCTCAGTGAATGAGGACTTTGATCATCAGAAGATGGTTCAGACTATAGGGTGGGCACAGGACACCCTGGGATCAGGAGTGCGTGGGGAAGCATGGTGCACCCAGGAGGTGGGGCTCACAGGTAAGGACCACCACAGTCATAGAACAGACTGTGCTGGGTCAGCTCCCAGAAGAGACACCATGAGCTGCCCAGCAGGCCCCTCCCAGGCCCAGCGTCCATGCCTCTCCCATCCCCATCTCCTCTCCATCCCCTACAGCTCTCCATGGGACTTCCACCTGGCACACCCCCACCTTCTGCTCACTGAGGTCCAGCTCAGCAGGGAGTATGAGGGCACCAGGGGCAGGCAGGGCACGGGAGGTTCAGTCAGGGGGCATGAGGGAAGGGCAGAGCTTCCCATCCCGACTCACCTTTCCACATCCCCTCTTCCTCCAGGTGCCTTCTCTGACCGCCACCAGGGCTCACAGCTCGGACCCCATCACTCTTCCTGGCTCTCATCCAGAGGCATCAGGAAAGATAGGTGACCTGTGACTAGACACTAGAAGGGAGGAGGGAGCTGAGCAGGTATCTGGGGAAAGAACCTTCTAGGTGGAGGGAACAGCTAGGGGAAGGCCCCAGGGGCAAGTGCTGGACCTGGTCAAGAAACTTGGAGGAGGCTGGTCTAGCTGGAGTGGAGCAAGCAGGGAGGGCAGGGAAGGACCAGGACAGACTGAACCCTGAATGTCCCCGTCCCATGCCCAGCCTGTGGACATTAGGCCAGTCCCTCACAAAGCCCTTTGGCTGCTGTGTGCACACAGGGGGCACCACTCAGTCTCACTCTGGGCTCTCCTCCCCCAGCTCCAGTGCAGGGGGATCTAAGGAAACCAGCTTCTCCTTGTCCTGCTGACAGAATGAAAACATTCGCACTGTAGAACCCTTGGGAACCAGGAAAGGATTGGGAGGAGAAGGGAGACGGCCCCAGTGGTGTATCTGAGCAGCTTGCAGCCACCATCACATTTGCCCCTGAGAGGCAGGCAAGGGAAAGAAAATTCTGGACCCATTTAAGAGTTTCGGACCCTGAGGCCAGGTGGGTGAGGCCATGTTGGAACAATGCAGCTCCAGCTGCCCCACGTGACCCACATCGTTGTGTGGTGTGAGCCAGAGGTGGCCCCTTGCTTCTGTCCCCATGGCCATCTCCACCCTCATGGCTACCTCCATCCCCATGGCCACCTCTGTCCCCACTGTCCTCTCTATCCACATAGCCCTCTCCAACCTCATACCCTCTCCCTGTCGGCGGGCGTGGGGCCGAGTGCAGGGGCTGTGGGCAGTGGAAACTCAGCAGCAGGGAGAGCCAGAGCCGCCGAAAGCAGAGAAGCAGCCCACAGAGGGCCCTCGGGGTGGGTGCAGGCCCCAGGAGGGCCCTCCTGACAGCACAACTCTGGCCACTCTGCCACAGTGCCCAATGGCCCACCGTTAGCCTACCTGGAGGAAGGATCCCTGACTTGGCACCTACAATCATTTCTTAACTGAGTGATCAAAATGCAAATTCTGCAGGGTTCATATGCAGTTCCTGGTGGGCGCAGGCACCTCAGGGCAGCTCGGCTCCCAGACACAGCCAGGATATCTGACGCCAAGGAAGGGGCCTGCCCTGTGAGTGTCCACAAGGGGGCGATGTGGCCCGGCACTGGATGCAAACTCCACCCTCACCCTGTGCCTGAGCACAAACAACTGAGCCCAGGGTGCAGGCCCCCCCAACTCCCTACGCCCTCCTCCTCACCCCCGACGCCTGTCACTGAACGCTGGGTACAGCCACCCCAACCCCTGGCTCTTCCTGGGCACACGCAGCCTGCCCCTGCTGGCCCAGAACCTCTCTTCATGTCACTCAACAATCTTTTTCATCTCCAAGTCCATCTCAGAAGTAGAGAGACAACAATCTGCTCTCCCATGGGGGCTCCTGTGTGCTAGGGGGAGAATTTAACTTCCGTCCTGTCAGTCTAAAATGTGTTCAATCCAAGAGCTTCCATGGCCCTAAGGAGGTGTTCAGAGGAAACAGGCCCTCGAACATCATCTCCCCTCCCCTGCTTCTCTCCCTAACATGATGTCCAGATGGATTGGAAGAGGGAGCTCACAAGTCCCATGGCTTTGGGGAAGGGGGTCCCTGGCCATGGTGGGGTCCTTAAGTGAGCTGGTTGGTGTTGACTGGTCTCCATGAAGATGACCCCACTCTGCCTTCCTCTTCCCATGCCCTCCCTATGGAGGAGGAGACTATATGGCCACTCAGAGTGTATGCCCCAATTCTAGACCACACTTTGAGGGCCAGGACTCAGAATTTCCTGGCTGAATGGCCCTGGGCAGGCCTTGTCACCATCTCTCTCCTGCTGAGGGCAGATTGTGCCACTGGTATGTACAGCCCTGGTGAGATGCAGACATAGCTGGGTAGTGAGCTGGGGTGGACACATGGGTGGGGGGTGAAGGGGAGAGGTTGAAGGTCTCAGAACAGGGGCCAATGCCAACTCTCCCATGGTTCACAGAAAGAACTCAGGAAAGCCCGAGACTGTGAACCCAGACCTGGCCTTCCAGGTACTGCGAGGTGTACTTGCCAATGAACAAAGAGAGAGCAAGTCTGTTTCATGGCTTAGAGCTTGATAGGTAGCTCTGGAATATTTAGACTGTGGCTCTCCCCTGGACAGACTGGCTGGAGATGCATCTGACGCTTCCCTCCCCTCAGCTCTCCTCTGTCCTCTCACAGTCCATGATCTTCTACTTCCATGATGCTCTGCCACTGAGAGTGTCCCAGCCACACCATGGCAGAAGCCTTTGTTCTGAGTGCCCCAGCTCAGTGGGGGCTAGACTAAAGGAGGAGAGAAAGGAGCATGAAGAATTACTACCTGGGCCTTGACCATCTCACTGCATGTTCTGGTCTTGGAGAACTTGCTCCTTCCCTGGCAGCCTAAGAGGGATGGCAGTGCTGGGACCGAGTCAGGTGGCAGTGCTGAGCAGTGCTTTTGAGCAAAGACTTGCAGGAGGTGAAGGAGTGAGAAATGCAGATTTCTGGGGGAAGAGTGTTCCAGGCAGAGAAAATAGCCATGGAAAGGCCCAGAGGCAGGGGTGTGTCTGTCTGTTTAGGAAACAGCAAGGAGACCCACAGGGCAGAAACAGTGTGGGTCGGGGAGAAGGAGACGGGGCAGCAGAGAGGAAATGGGGCCCAGGTTTTGGAGGTCTTGCAGACCACCATGAGGACTCTGGCTTTCCCTTGGAGTAAAATGAGGAGGCTTACAGGGCTCTGGGGAGACAAGGTTCCATTCGGAGGCTCTTACAGAGATTCAGGAGAGAGATGATGCTGGCTTGGCTTAGAGCGGTGGGCATGGAGATGAGAAGCCAGAAGATTCTGAAGAGCTTCTGAAGGTGGAGCCAACAAGATTTCCTGATAGATTGGCAGAATAAAACCTCCCAAAATGTCCATGTCCTAATCCCAAGAACCTATAAATGTGTTAACTTAAATGGTGAGGGGGAATGAAGGCTGCAGATGAGCTGAAATTGCTGATTAGCTGAGCTTGAACTAGGGAGACGATCCTGGGTTATCGGGTGGGCCCAGTGTAATCACGGGGCCCTTCAATGTGGAAGAGGAGGCCAGAGTGAGGCGACATGAGGACTTGACCTGCTGTTTCTGCCTTTGAGGATGGAGGAAGAGGCCCATGAGCCAAGGAATGAGATGATTTCTAAGAGCTGGGAAAGGAAAGAAGGTGGATTGTCTCCTCAAAGGCTCCAGAAGGAATGCAGCCCTGTGGACACCTTGATTTTAACTCAGTGAGACCCACGCCAGACTTGTAATGAGACCTCCAGAATTGTAAGATAATAAATTTGTGTTGTTTTAAGACACTGAGTTTGATGTAATTATTACGGCAGCCACAGGACTTGCACACAGACTGGGGCGGGGTGTGAGAGAAAGTCGAGGAGGGCCTGACATCACCTGCCTGAGCAAGGAGGAGGGTGGAGCTGCCCTCACCTGGGACAGGGCAGGTGGGGTGGAGAGGGGCAGCAATCTTGCTAGCCTGCTCACCGTGGCAGCCCAGAGCCTGGCACAGGCTACACATAGGAGGCCCTTGGCCAAGGTTGGTGGAATGAATGAATGTTTAGGTGTTTAGGAATATATGTGACGTGCATAAGTGAATAAATGATTCCATGAGGCTGAGCTAGGACCCCCAGTCTCCAGGAATGGCTGGGGTGAGGGGGCCAGGAGAGGGTCCAGACAGCCATGCCCCTTGCCAGTCTCCAGAGCTCAGGTAGGCTTGGGCAAGACCTCAGCTGGGCGAAGGGGAGTCAGGGCCCTGCAGGGATGGGGCCCACTCCGTTTTCATCCTGCACAGCCAGCATGATAGGCATCCCTGGCCTGAGGGATCACAGGGTACCCCCACCCCTACCCAGCTTGAGGGGAGCAGCCCAGTGAAGGTGCAGCTTGCCCTCTCCTGCTGCCTTCTTCCCAGCCAGCCTCCTAGCCAAGGCCTGCAGTGCCCCCGCCCCCACCCACATACACTACATCCCGAGAGCTCTTCTGAGAACATCATTTTGATGAGGATTTTAGGCCGGTTAATTTTAAAACTGCAGATGAGAAGCAGGCTCGGAGGAGCAGAGTTTGCTTGCCCTTTGAGAGACATTTGCATTTGTGAAGGAAATCGCCATGCCTCCCCCTCTGCACCAGGAGGAAGGGGGCATGGCTTTATCTCTGGAAACTCTTAATGGGGAAGGCAAGGACTTAAGTTGGTTACTGTCTGGCAACCTCATGTAACTGATTTAGGGTGGTGGCTTCTGGCCTTTACTTAATCTGGTTTGATTCTTATCTAAAAGTTGTGGGACCACCCAATGGCCAGACCCCATCTGCACTGATATCATTTTAACTTTTTTACATGTTCTTTCCTTTGTCTTGTAAAGAGAGGGCTCACATACCTATGCCTTAAATTTAGCCTTACTCTCCACCCATGTTTGCAGCAGTAGCAGGGGCAGCAGCAGCTCCTCCTGCCCGTGGGCCCTGTCCCCATGCCGCAGTAGCAGCTCTGACTGCCCATGGGCCCTGTCCCCATGTTATTCCACACTATTCTCTAAATAAAAGAGCACTACTGCCAGATCTTGAGAGTCCAAGAAATCTTTCTTTCGACTCCTCGACACCTCACCGACCCCGCATCATTTCTTCTCCATCTTATTCCATTTCCTAGACATATTTAGTGCTGGCACATCTTCCCAGACCCTTCAGCCCCAGAGAGAGGATTCTAGAAGGTTCTGAGTCTTTTTATGGGAGCAGAGGGGCCTGGACAGCACTGCCTTGGGCCAAGAAGCCAACCTTGAGATCCTCAGCCTCCTCTTCCAGTCCTGGGCAGTGGGGGTCAGCAAGGCAGGCTCTTCCAGCCAGGGTCCCAAGGGCCAGGAGAAGGGAGGACCCTAGTCAGGGCACTTGCAGCCTGGGCACCTATGGCAAAATCCAGTGGTGGGTGGGTTTAGAGCACAGCAGCTGAGGATGGCAGGGCAGGAAGCCAAAGCAGCCCCAGAGGGGAAGCTGTGACAAGTCTCTGCCCTCTCTAGCCTGAGTGTTTGCATCTGTTCAATGGAGAGAAGCCATGTGCACCTGCTTTTATTGTCTATTAAAGACATTTGTACCAAATACCCACAATGTGGCTAGTGTGTGCCGTTGTCTCTGCTCCCAGGGAAGCCACCCCATCTGGATGAGGGTAATGTGCCCACAAGCTGGAGGGGACATCACCTGTGATGGTGATGCCCACCGGAGCCCCAGCCTCACAGTTCCTGGGCTATGCGGTGATGGCGGCTCTTGGGTCTTTAGTGGCTCCTATTCTTTGTTGGAGCTGTTTTCCTCCTCCCAGGAACCACACCCACCCCCCACCACACAGAGGGGAATGTCTGTATTTCATTCCCAGACAGAGCCTTCTTCTTAGCTATCGGTGAGGGTGTTGGCTGATATTTGAAGTGTCAGCTGATAGATAACCAAGCTGTTACCTGTCAGCTCAGGTGCTGGGTGACAGCTAAAGGATTATCTGTGAGTCTCTGTGCCTTTTTTCAGGAAGCTACTTGAGGGTGTGCTCCACCAAACAGAGGGAGGAAACCAAGAAAGAGGAAGTTGTGGGATGCAGAAAGCAGGGGATCCTGCAGCAGAGAGAACAATGAAGGGAACTTCAGGGTGCTGGTGAAGATGGATCCCAGGGTGAAGGCTGTGCCCCAGCTTAGAAAGCAGAATCTACTTTGAATTGATAGAATACCTGAAATACCGGGATGCCTTGGGGGAGATTTGGACATTTGGCAAAATTTGGAGTTGAATTAGTAATGAGAATTAAGCAAAATTAAGATGACATTAACTCCAGGGGAAGCAAGAAGTTGAGCAAGAAAGGAAAAGTTATCATGATACATTATGTAGCCCAGACTTGCATAGTTGTGTAGTATCACAATGATGTCAACCATGACTATCGACTGAAACAAAATGATGAGGTAACGATATTGGAGGTGAGGAAGTAGAAATATAAGTGTGTTAATTGTGGATATGGGGGTGAAACCAAAAGAATGAGCTAAAAGTTGCGATGGAAAATGAGGGCTGGAGGACTGCTGTGTTTTGTAAGAAGCCTTGTAAAGCTATGGAACACTTTACGTGCATGTATAACTCTGCTAATGAGTAGAAACTAAATTTAAAACACACACAAATGAGTTACGTGCCCCATTTTATCTTGCTGGTCAATCAGCAGGATGCGAACTTGTGCCTCAGGATCAACTAATTTTTGTGTAGCCCCAGAAAGCGTGAATATAGATTCTCCTTATAATAAGTAATACATGCATAGGTAGTAACAAAAGGCTGCTTTTACCTGCTGTCAGATATTGGGGTGCCACGTAAGAGTTTTATCTTCAATAAGCAAAAAACTCTACCTCACTGTTCTCATTTGTATTTATTTATTTACTAGTGAGGTAGAAGATGCTTAAACTTCTTATTGGTCAAGCATGGTTCTTCTTTGTGAATCACTATTTGAGCCCATTTTCAACTAAAGGTAGAAATTTATAAATAACTTGTTAAAACCCTTTTTGTATTTACCTCTTGTTAATGCATGTATTTTGCACATATTCCTTCCCAGTTTGTGGTTTACCTTTCAATTTTGTTTATGCCGTTTTTTGACATTCACCTTTTGGGGCTCACTTTTATGTTGGCATATCTACTGGCTCTTTTCTTTATACTCAAAAGCTGGTCGTTTTACCTTTGGTATTGTACCTAGAAAGCCTGCCTCATCTCCATAGTATATAATCATCTACATTTTCTTTTAATATGTTTTGGGTTCTTTTTTTTTATGTTTTGGGTTCTTTTTTTCACATTTTAAGTCTTTAATCTGACTGAAACTCATTTGGGCATAAAATGTGAGGCAGGGTCTCTCTCTCCCTCTAACTGTTAGCCAAACATTTCAACACTATTAACGAATGAGTTGAGATAACCAGACATGACTTTGTCCTTAATTTTTTTTTTAAAGATTTTATTTTTTCCTTTTTCTCCCCAAAGCCCCCCGGTGCATAGTTGTATATTCTTCATTGTGGGTCCTTCTAGTTGTGGCATGTGGGAAGCTGCCTCAGCGTGGTTTGATGAGCAGGGCCACGTCCGCGGCCAGGATTCGGACCAACGAAACACTGGGCCGCCTGCAGCGGAGCGCGCGAACTTAACCACTCGGCCACGGGGCCAGCCCCTGTCCTTAATTTTGTGCAATACGAAATGGGGGGAAAAAAGGAAGCTTTTATTTCTCTGTGGTTCCGTGGGAGCTGCCCGCGGGCTCTGCAGCCAGGCTTCCTGGGCATACAGCCCAGCGCCCCAATGTGAGCTTCCCTTCTCAGAGGCCCAGTGTTCTCATCTGAAAACGGGGCTCATGCCGTCTCACGGTGGCTGCGGAATGAGATGGGGAAGAGATGCGAAAGGACCTGACAGAGCAGGTGCCCAGGGAAGGCCGTGGTACGCCCCCCTGACTGGGCCTAGTTCAGCCACGCCTCTGCTGAGCCCCACTCCTCACTTCCCTCCTGGCCTTCCTCACATGCTAATCCCAGCATCCCTGGGAGATGGAAATGTCTCTGCTCTTAGAGTCCTTGTCAGGCAGGCTCTGCCTCTTTCCCCTGCCACCGAGGGCTGTGTCTCCTCCTACCCCTCAAGTAAGGCCAGCTCTGGGCTGGGCAGTGCTCAGAAGCTCACTGTGGGCTGATCCGTGCTCATCTTTCCCTAGTCCCACCCACTGTCAGAGGCAGTGAGGAAGGGCGGTGCGGGCAGGGGACTCAGAAGCAGGGCATGCTGGCCCTGAGCCATTCTGAGCTACTGTGGTGGGTGCTGGGCTGGATACTGAGCCTGAGGCACAGGAGGCTCCAGCCCAGCCTGGGTGGGGATGGGAGCACAGGAGTGTATCATGGTGTCAGGGTGCAACTCACAAGTTTGGCCAACTGGTCAGAGGGTGGCACATTTGGAAGGGGGGTGTACCCAGGGCAGCAGCTGGCCCCCCATGATTTGTCCTTAGAGCTGCCCATCATGGTTTGAGGAACCCATGGGAATGGAAATCGAAACCAAAGTCCACTCTTGAGGATGAACAAGTGGAAGGGGGAAGGGAGAGGTCACCTGGGACCCTGGGCTGTGCAGCAGCTGAAGGTCTGGTGAGACTCGCCCAGAACCTGTGAGAGGCCCGGCCGGGTGGGGAGTTCTGGGAGCCTGGTGGGGCAACTCCCTCACTCACTCCTGCCGAGGCAGCTGGATCTGGCCAGCGGCCTGGAGGGCAGGACTGGGGGAGATGAGTCTCTCCTGAGGGTGCCGTGTCCCAGAAGCCCTCCCAGGCTCACCCTCATTCCTCCCACGTCTGGTCAAGGAGGGCTTCACAGTCACGCAGGCCACCTCACACCCTGTCATCTCAGGCACCTCATCCCAGTGTCCAGTGCAGGCCGGGGAAGGGCCAGCTTCCCCCCGACCCTGGGCTTGGGAAGTAGGTGGGGCTTCTCTGAAGGTGACGTGAGCCCTTCAGGTCCTGAAGGCCACAGCTTCCCCTTCCCATCCCCACGCGGGCTTCCCCCTACTCCAGCGCCTTCCTGGAGGTCACATGGACTGTAGGGCAGGGGCTGCAGACGGGGGAGAGCTTGGTGGGGAGGAGGGTGAAGAAGCTTCCGTGTGTACAAACACCCACCTCTTCCACACCACAGGCCGGAAGCGGGACCCAGAATAGAACGGGCCGCTTTCAAGTTCCAAATCGGGTTCCGGGGGCTGAGAGCGGGCGTGTTTGGATGTAAAAATAGAAACACGAGCGTGTGCGTGGGCCCTGTGTCCTCCACCCACGGAGTTGGTGTTTTTAAAATAGAACTTCCTAGTGGGGCCTGCCTGACTCTGTTACTCTATGTAGAAAATTTACCCAAACAAACTTCTCGGAGGGTGACGGCAGCAGCTGACGTAAGCATCTGGCCGTAGGCTTAGGGGTGCTGATGGTAGCCGGCAGTCAGGGTGCAGCCCATTTGGGCAGGGGGAGATGGCTGGCCACAGGAACGCTGGCTGGCCCTTGAGTTGGCCTCACAGCCCCAGGATTCCATTTTCCTCCTGCCCTCCAGCGCTGTGCCCCTACCAGGAGAGCCCTCCCACGTCATCAGGGCCAGCTTGGTCCCGCCATCCCCAGAAAGCCTCCTCTGACTCAGTCAGCCTACACCCTCTCTCAGGCTGGCTGAGAAAGGAGCAGGCCCTGACCCACACACTCAGGCCAGGCCAGTACTGGGCGTGAGGGGCAGCGGGGCAAGTCGGACACATGCCCTGGCCTCCAAGTGGTCACAGTGAGCAACCTGGCCAGAAGCCCATGGACTGGGGCCACCCACTGAGGGCAGCCTCTGAGCAGAGCCCTCTGCTGGACAATACTGGGACCCAGAGCTCGGGAAGAGGGCCGTGCCCCCAGGAGCCCCAGCCTGGGCAGGGGGAGGATGGTGAGGAAGTCTAGCGAGTTCTGTGCAGTGTGGCGGGTGAGGCTGGGATGTAGATGGGCATCTGGGCAGGAGCCTTGGGGGACCGAGAGGCCTCCTGGGGCAGTGATACTGAGCTGGCTCTCCTAGGAGGGACGTAAGAGGTTCGAGGGGCAGAGGGGAAACCAGCTGCAGGAGCGCTAGCATGGAATCTGGATGATCTCTAGCCCAGCATACAGGCATCCCGAGAGCCATCCTCCACGACCCACCCTCTGGCCCTGGCTCCCACTCTGCTGCTTTCTCCTTGGTTCCAGCAAAAGAAAAAACACCCCCACCTCCCACCCGGGGCAAAGCAGCACGAGAGAGCACTGGAGGCAGGCGTGGGATTCAGGAACGGCCCGGAGCCTGAGGTGGACGGTTCCTGCCCTGCCTGTCCTCCCTGCCAGTGCACACACTGACAGCGGGTTCCCTGGAAGAGGTCCCTGCCCCGGGCCCTGTCCTCGAAGCCACCGCAGCAGCCTGCTGCCTATGTGTATGAGGCCCAGCCCTCCTTCCCCGGCTTCCCAAGAACACAGCAGCCAGCGCTCCCTTCAACCTCACTCCCCCTCCCTCACCTGCAGGGCTGTGTGGCCAGAAGCCCTGCCCAGCTCCTAACGGGCTCCCTCTGGAGGGGGCTAGGGGATGGGGTGGGAACTTGTTCTTCACTGTCCCCAACTGAGCAGGCCAGCTGCCGGAGGGCACAGTGGTGCAGGCCATGGCCTTGGCCCTGTGCCGGAACAGGCCTGCCAAAGTGTTCCGAGCCCCCTTCCCCTCGCCACACAGCCAGCCTGGCGAGGGGGTGCTTGGTGTGACCACAGGGCTACGCCTGGGGTTGGGATGGATAACAAGAGTGATGCTTCCAGGGTCCTCTGGACATGGGGGCTCGTTGGGCTGCTCTGCCTAAACCCGACCTTTCCCTGGGCCACCCCTTGAAGGCCCTGTCTGGTGACTCACCAACCATTTGTTGAGCATCTACTCTGTGCCAGGAAGGCCGTGAGGCCCTGGGGAAGCAGCAGTGACTCGGGCAAGCGGGGTCCTGACCTTGTGAGATGATACTCCAGAGGGTGCCCGACCCTATCAAAAGAAATATATAGGGGTTCAGAGGAGGACAGGGGAGGGAGGGAACATGAGGACAGTGGACAGCTTTAAAAAGAGAATTAAGGAGAGAACTGTCTACTGAAGTGATACTGAAGCAGAGACTGAGAGAACTGAGGAGGTGAGCCATGCAGAAATCTGGGGGAAGAGTGATCTAGGAGGAGGGAATAGCAAGTGCAAAGGCCCTGAGGTGCAAACGTGTCTGACATTGGAGAATCAGCAAGGAGGCCAGCGCAGTGAATGCAAAGTGGGAACTGGGAAGAGAGGAGCTCAGAGAGAGAACAGCAGGACTGTGTAGGCGAGTGCCATAGTGAGGACTTCGGCATTTGCTCTGGGAGATTCCAGAGTGGAGAAGTGACATGATCTGACTGGCATTGTGACTGGATCCCTCTGGTGTGACCATGGACCTACCAGGCAAGGACAGGAGTAGGAGACCAGATGAGAGAGGATGGGGCAGGGAGGGGCCAAGAAGGCGCAGGATCCCAGGTGTATTTTGCACATAGAGCCACCAGGACTTCCGGACAGACAGGTCATGGAGTGAGAGGAGGAGAGGCGTCAGGAATGATGCTGAGGTTGCAGGCCTGAAATGGGGAAGGCTGGGGAAATGAGGTGCTGGCTTTTGGATGTGTTAAACCTGTGATGTTGAGACATCCAGGATTTTGAGCCTGGTGGTCAGTGCAGAGGCAGGTGCTGGTGACGTGACTTTGCACATGGTCGGGATTCATGCAGGCGCTGCTTAAAGCCCTGAGACTTTTGGGGAGGTGGTAACCCCTGGGCCACCAGCAGATCTTGCTTCTCCCATCCTGATCTTAGCAGGGTCCTCCCTCTCATCCCCACTGCAGCTGCCTCTGGGTGCCTGGGCTCTGGCTCAGCCCACCAGATCAGCAGCCATGGCTACGCTAATGATGAGCACGGCAGGGGGACCGGCCCTGCGCTTTGGCAGACATCCTGTGAGTGTGGTTCAGGCCTTCAACACAATCGTGCTCTGGGGAGGCCAGGTCACTCCTCTCCCCTAGCCAGCCAGAAGTCCTTGCCTCATTTCTGCTCACCTGCAGTGCTGGGCCTGCCTGTACACCCTCCCCAGCAGGCAGACCCTCCTTCTCACCCATACCTGTCCTGCTACCTCCCGTGGGAACCCCTGGGTGCCAGCTCCTCTGGCCTCTGCCTCCTGCAAGTCCTGGTTCAACAGGCTGCTCTGAGCTGCCCTGAGGTCCTAGCCAGGGTCCTCACCCCGCACAGGCCCTGCGGTTAGACTGGTGAGGGAGGAGAGGAGCAATGTGAGTGGTCAAACTCTCTCCAAGGTGGAGGCTGCACCCTGTGCCCCGTTTGGCAGAGAGGCCCTGCACGCAGAGGTGGATTTGCAGCCCTGGGTGATAATTCTCTGGGGTACCCGATCTGTCCAAACTGTATGCAGTAACCCTGATGATGAGGCCTCTCAGTCCTAGTCTGCCACCTGTCACCTTGGAGCATGGCAACTGAAGCCAGCGCCTGCCCACCTTGGTGTGCTCTGGCCGGAGGCACCAAGATCTGGCTTTGCTCCATTCTGTTCCCAGTCTCTGTCTCTCACCCCAGCCACACACTCCAGGAAGAGGTCATTCACAGTGACACGATGGTGTCTGCTCATGTGTCCATCTGCTTCCTCCCCTGAGCCACAAGGGTGGAGATTTCCCTACATCATCTTAGTGTCCCCAGGGCCCAGTGCAGGGCCCGCTTGGTCCGCTGCACCAGACGTCAGGGAACTCCAGTGTCCATCTCCAAGGTAGTGAGCACTCTGTCAGGAGCTCTGGCCCAGTTGAGCAGCACTGAGCCCCCTCCACGTGGGGCCCTGTTCCAGGAGAGGGGTGACCACATGGGGTGCTAATGGTGGCTGAGCCTGGCCACTTCCACAACTGCTTCTGTGGGCTGGGAGTGGCAGGATTTCAGCATCTCTGGGGTCCAAGTCCAACCCTGAGAGCTGAACTGGGCTGTGAGTGGGTGGGGTCACAGACTGGGACCAGGATGGGGGTGGTCCTGGGTCAGACAGGGCAAGTATCCGTCAACCCTGGGGGATGAAGGGCTGGAGTACCGGGCCTTCTGCTTGCTTCCATCCTCCCCCAAATTTCTCCTGCCATCTCTCCAGTGGATGGACCCCTGTTGTTTTCCGGATGGGGAAACTGAGGCCCTGCTGTCTGAAGACTGTCCCATAGCCTTGCCCGCCTCCGGCCACCTGTCCCCTGAGTTGCCCCTTCCTCTCCAGTGGTCCTGCCTTGATCCTTGTCTCTTCCCAGTAGGCAGGGTCCTCTCCCCCACGACTGGACTCAGGGCCTGGCCACGTGGTTTTCTGGCCTCTTCCACTTTCCCCCACCCCTGGTTAACTAATCTGACCCTGACTGTGTCTCACCAGCTGGGATGTGTGCTGTTGCAGCCAGGTCTCCCCTCTCTGGGGCCTGGGACCTGTTGCTGGGCAGCTCTGGGACAGGTGGACAGTGACAAGCTTTATCAAGCTGCAACTCTGGGCACCCCCATGGCCTGGCTACACCTCTTCAAGGCCTTGAGGAACTTTGGCCTCAGCATAACCCAAACCCAGCCCCTGCTGCCCCTGCATGGTTCAGAGCTGCCAGTGTAGCCATTGCTGCTCTATGGGACTCTGGCCCCTCATGTCCTGTGTAGCACAAAGGGGCAAACCTTGGCCTCTTACCTGGACAAGGTTCAGCCCCTGCTGGGCTGGCCTTCTGTCCTCCCCTCAAGCCCCTTCAGGCCCTGGCCCAGATCCTGTCCTTCCCTGCTCACGACTTCCTAGGCTCTAGGACTGGAGGTCCAGCCCCTACTCCTCATGGGGATGACCCTCCCATCCTCCTCCTCATGCCCCAAGCAGTTGACCTCTTCCCTGGAAGGTTCCACTCATCTACATGCTTGCCGGCCTTGCTCCCTCTCCCTAGAACACCGTCACTCTGTCTGCACTGCTCACATGGCCTACCTGGCCCTTAGGGTTTCCCCCAGGAAGCATTTCCTCCTGAAAGCCCCTTCTCCTAGGAGACCTGCCAAGCCCTTTCTTCCTAGGCCCCTACCCCTTAAACAGGGTTATCTAGGCCTACAGCTGGACTTGTGTCCCCACGGCTGTATGGAGGGACCTTGTTGGTTGGGAGCCTCCCAGGAGGCAAATTGAAAAGTACCCTGTTTTCTGGGCCTCACGGCTTTGGCGCGAGTCCCCTGGGCCACGGGAGTTCAGATCTGGTCCAAGGTCTGTATTCTGGTTTGGAAGTGTCTGAAAAGCGCCCTGGAGGCTCTTTAGAAACAAGGGCAAGGTTCCAGAGGTCGAGTTCCCAGCAAGCGCTCTTCTGCCAGTGGGGGTTCATCCTGTGCCCCTGCCCGGGGCCTCTTGACCTGAGTCAGACCCACGAGGCAGGGGTGAGGCTGGGGATGGACACTGCCTCCTCCTGCAGGGTCAGGATCATAGGGTGGCGGGGGCGACGCCTCCTCCAATGGGGCCACCGAGCGTCACGGGGCCGGACACAGACAAGGAACAGACACGCTCCTCATTCGTTCCCTCACCTGCATTTACTGAGCACCTACTGTGTGCCGTGTGGACGGTGACATCCGCCTTCTCCTCCCCGGGAGCGGGGGTGGGGAAGGGTGGGCGCCCCTCGCACCCTGAGGCCCCGGCCCCGCCCTGCGCCCACCTTGTACCCGGGAGGACCGCGAGCAGCGCCCGGGGCCTCCAGCTGGCCAGAGGAGTCTCGAGGGGGGCCCGCGGCGGGGCGGAGACTGGGCTCCAGAGGAGGCGGGGCCGTGCAGGTGGGGGCGGGACCGAGGGTCAGGGGAGGCGGGGCCGGAGGGGCGGGGCCCGGAGCCAGGGCAGGCGGCGCCCGGCGCACGGGGGCGGGGCCGGGGGCGGGGCCGGGAGCGGGGCCGGGAGCGGGGCGGGCCCGGCGGGACTGAGCGCCTGGCTTCGGGCCGGGCGGGCGCGCCTGGCGACCGAGCCGGGAGCCGCCGCCAGGACACGGGGCCCGCGGGCCGGGAGCAGAGCCGCTGCGGGTAAGGCACGGCGGCGGGGCGCGGACGGGCAGGGCGCGATCGCGTCCCCCGGGCTGGCCGGGGTCCCCGGGGCCACGGTCCTCGTCGCAGGGCGGGCGGGGGGCGGTCAGCTGCGGTGCGCGGGGAGCCTGATGGCGCCATTGCCTGAGGAAGCGCGCGGGTTCGGGGTGCAGCCAGGAGGCCTAGGGGTGAAGGGCGGTGGCGTCCCGTCTGTCTCGCGTCTCTCTCGTCCCTCTGGCCACCGCTTCCTCAGACCCCTCGGGTTAGCGGGCCGCCGCAGGCCCCCATTACACAACCCATCCGGCCAGGCCTCCAAAGACTCAGGCAGGGAATTTGCTCCCACCTCCTCCCAGTAATCCAAACTTTCCTTCCCTCTGCCCGCTCAACAAAGGTGGGAGAAAAGACACCTGTTGGAGCTGATTCACACTGAAGTGTGAGTGACTGTTAGCCCAGTGGCTCTGGGGAGTCTGCGACTCTTACTATGGGGAACAGTGAGTGTCAGAGAGGACGGCAGAGTGTATGGGAGAGTGGGGGTTGGGGTCAGCCCATTCCACATGTACTCCCGGCCCCTCCCAGCAGCCCAGCTCTTGCCTGCTACTCTGGGCCTTGGCGTCTCCTGGTGAAGCCGTGCTGACAGTCTGCTTCCTCTGGCGTGTTGAGAGGGCCTGAGCCCTGCTTCAGTGTGCCCGCCTGGAGCCCAATCCCTTTGCCACCCTGCGTGACCCTGAGTGCCTCACATCCTCTCTCTGTGCCTCGGTTTGCCCACCCATCAGTGCTGGTGACATCTGTGCCTGCTGATCGGATGGGCATGCTGAGTGAAGTGCCCGTCAGAAGTGGACCTGGCCTGGGGCAAGGGCTCCATGTGGGACCACAGGGATTGCTGTGTGGATAACACACATAGGATCTTGCTGTTGAGGCATGTAACCAGGCCCCAGCACAAAGGGGGCTCAGGAAATGTTACGTGCTGCAATGATGACGATGAAATGTGTAGAATTTTTTCACGGCAGTCTGAGGGCTGAGGGAGCATGTAAGCCCTGGAGTGGGAGCAGGATTCCAGGTTGAAGTCCAGCCTGGCACTGACTCATTGTGACCCCAGGTCAGCCCCCTGCCCTCTCTGGCCCAGTCTCTGAAAGATCAAAGAAGGAGCTGGGTTCAATCACTTCCTGGCTCTCCCCCTACTGTGTCCTTTACCCAGGACACCCATACAGGAGGCCCCCCTGGGAGCCAGGGCTCCACTCCAGATGTGACAGAGGGCCAGGATGGGGGCTCCAAGGGGTGAGAACTCTTTCAAACTCCCCTCCTCTGCTCCTCCTCCCATTTCTTGTCTCTGTGCCCCCATGTTGGGGCATACCCTGGGCAAAGGTGGCAGGCAGAAGGACAGACCAATGGACGACCCAGTCCAGTCCTGGTCAGCCCTCAGGAAAGAGGGATGCTGACAGGGTGCCTGGCCTTTTCGAGGAGTCCCTCAGGCCTACAGAGTCAGGGAGGAGCCCACCAAGGAGACCAGCCTAGGAGAGATAGAAGGAGGGTGGGCGGGCTCCAAACCTGCCTTGGCTCTTCCTGTTCACATGGACAGAGGAAAGGGAGGTGCTGAGTCAGCCCCCAGCCCTCCCCCCACATGGATACATGCATGCATGCAGGCAGGCCTACAGATGGTAAGCCTGAGGGAGCCCAGAGAGACAAAGTGGCCCAGGCTTGGCCACAGAGGGGCTGGGTCCTGGGTTTGAATCCGGCTGCCACCATTTACTCGCTGTGCGGTCTTGGCTAGGAGGCTTCACACTGCTGAGCCTCGGTTTTCTCATCTGTAGAGTGGGGGTGGTAAACCACTGTCTGCCTCATAGCTGGTTGTGGATGTCCAAGGGGCTGCTGGTGGCGTGTAATTGGTGTTCAGTGACAGAGAGCCGCTGGGGGTGCTTTCCCCAGCCTGCACTGCTGGACAGCAGGGACAACTGGACCACCTCTTTTTGAGGGTAGGGGTGGGACCAGGCCTGGAGAGGCCTGGGGCAAAGGGCAGGCTTGCAGGTTCCCACCTGCTTGGATCTCGTGGCAAAGCCTGAGTCTATCAGAAGCAGCCAGATTGGGGAGCCACCTGGGTCCTCCTGGCTTCTGTCCTTGAATCTCTGTTGTGGGGCACCAAGAGTCAGTGACTGTGGCAGGCCCCACCCTCCCCTCACTGGCTGGCTATTAGGTGGCCTCGGTAAGCCCTGAGCACACGCATATACGGTTCTTTAATAACTCATGTAGCATGGCCAGCCCTGGGCAGCCTAGCTGAAGGAGGTGGGCCACAGGTGGCCGGTGAAGGCAGGGTTTGCAATCAGGTGGAGGACTCTGAGCCATGGCAGACAGCCGTGAAGGTACGGACAGACTCAGCCAAAGGCTGGCAGTGGGGAGGGTGGCATACCAGTTTGATCAGAGTGGCCTGGTGTGCGCTGGATGAGGTGAGGGTGTCGATGGAGATGTGGATGAAAGTGCAAAGGGGTCTAGGAGGTGGTGGTGGGGGTCTCAGGATGCTGCAATCCTCCCTCCAGGGTGGGTGGCCTCTCTCCAGAAGGCCTCTGGATCTCTCCAGTCGCCCTGCCCAGGCATCCAAGGGCTAGGGACAGTCCCACATGTGGGCTGCCTAAGTTCCAGAGGTTGTGGGGGAGCATTCTGGGCTCTTTGTAGCCTTGGGCAGGCAGGCCCAGCAGTGCAGCCTGGTCACCCTCTTCACCACCCCTTCTCCTGTGCACAGGAGGGCAGACAGGATAATGCCAGGAGGAATGGAGCTGCCTCTCAGCCACGGGCCAGGAGACCTGAGCCTCTTCAGTGAATTACACTTCCTGACTCCAGGTGACAGAAGCCCCTGGCTCTGGGCCACACCAGCAGATTTGGGCTCAGGGGCCAGGCTCCTGAGCTGCACCTGAACTCCAGGAGCTGTAGGCATGAAGGGCAAGTCCAGGCTGGGCTCTCGTCAGGAGGGGGCCTCACCATGCTTGAGGTGGCATGGGCTCCCAGGAGGGAAGATCCCCCCCGACACACACAATCCTTTGCCCAGGCAGCAGAACTTCTGAGGTTCCAGCTCTGAGGCCACCTGAGTGGTCAGCCCCTGCTTGCCCCCGCCCCAGGTCACGGACCATGCTGGAGCCTACTGGCAGGACTGGCGCTTCTTTCACCCCTGGCCCCAAGGTCCAGAGGTGACTGACCCTCGGCCCATGTGGCCTGGCCATGGCAGATTCCAGCTGTCCTTGCCAGCTGGCCTCCTGGAGGGTGTGGGCTGGGTCACCCGAGGCAGTGGCCTAGGGAGGCTGCGGCCGGAGGAGTTGGAAGGGCACCTTTGTGGTGTCCACACCCCCCTGCCCTGCGGCCATGTTCCAATTCCGAGAAGTGCCCTCTGCTTCCCTGTGAATCAGATGTTTATTGTGTGCGCCAAGCCCTGGGTGGGGGCTGTCCACTGCCAAGCACGCCTGTTCCAGGCTGCTGGGTAGGGTGCAGGGTGCCTGCCTGCTCAGGCCTGCAAAGGGAAGTGAGTTCCCTGCCCCAGGATCTGCCAGGCTGATGGGTGACAGCCTTGAGGTGGCAGCATGCTTGCCATGACAGGGGTAGGGTCCCCCACAGACAGGGGCTGAGCCAGCCCCAGCAGGCTTCCCCAGGGCTTCTCCCAGGAAGCAGAGGGGCTGTGTTCCCAGTGTGGGAGTGACCTGTGTCCCCTTCATATCTGAGTGACTCTCTGGGCTTCAGCTCCCTCCATGTGAAGTTGGGTAAAAACAGTTCTAACTCATGGTATCCTTGGGGAAATTAGATGAGATGCTGCCGAGGAGCCCTCACTGTGGGCGTCTGGAGCCCTGTGAGGGGCCCCATCGAGGCTGCAGCCCCAGACCCAGGTCATGCACAGATCCTACAGCTCCATTTTGGGGATTTCCTCCAGCTTTGCCTGAGAGGATGTTATAATCCAGCAACCCTGTTTCATGGCATCAGAGGGCCATGTGTCCTTACACAGTGGGCTGCCCAGGGCCCTGCCCACTGCCCTGAGCCAGGGGTAGAAGCCAGCCAAGCCGCCAGCCCTCGCTGCTGCCTGCCCCCAGCAAGGTAGGGAGAGGTCCGGGGTCGGCCTGGGGCCTGGAATGCTGAGGTGGACCTTGACTTGGCTGCACACCTTGGGAGCCCACGGAACACCCCTAGTCCACCTGGGGCCCCAGATGGGGGCCTGGGCCTTTGCCACCCACCTCCAACCCCTGCCTCTGGGGCAGTGGTGGACTGCCTTCAGAAAGCTGCTGCCCTCTGCCCTCTGCTCCTCTCATACAAGCCAGGTACCCTGTGTACTAAGCCCTGTGCAAGGCATGGGCCCACGGCAAGGCGTGGGCCCCAGGAGTGGACAGGCCTGCAGGCCGGAGGGCCAGACCTGCTGACAGATACCCACAGATAGCAGCCCAGCCTGTCTGGCCCACCCTATCACTCTCTCCCTCAGATGCAGTTTAATAAAAGCCTAGGTGTCTGTCCTGCTGGGTGCTCAGGACCCTTCCCCACACCCTAGCTGAGCTCCTCCCCTGAGCCCCAGCCTGTTCCCTGGTGACCATATTTACCGGTCTGCCTCCCCCTGCCTGACTGACTGGGAGCTCATGAAGGACAGGGCCACATCTGGGTGCCATGCCCAGCGGTGCCATGAGGGCAAGCATGGCTCTCCCTGTGGGAAGTCCCACTGTGAGCCTCCCAGAAGCTCCTCCTGAAGCGCCAGCAAGTGGTGGCCCCGGGCAGGGCTCTGCAGGCTGCAGGCAGGGCAGCCGCTGGGCCAGGCGCTCTGTGTATTTGTTGCTCTCTGCCTGGGTTTGACTCTGTGCTCAGCATCCAAGACAAATGCTCCATCATCCTGGAAGGCCTCTGCTCCCCGGGTTGGCGGAGTTTCCAATCGAATAATACTGGGTTGTTGTGCTGCGGCCTAGCTCAGAACTCTCCAGGTTTCCATCACAGTGTCCCTCCCACCCTCCACCCCAATACCACCTTGCCACCCTGTCCTGGCCTGCAGTAGGCTCCAGCTGCCGCAGCCCTCCTGGCTCAGATAGGGGACTGAGGTCAGGTTTCTGTGGGGTCCCACCCTAAATGGAAGCGGTTCCTTTCTCTGTGGCTGTTCCTTCCTAGAGATGTATGTTGGGGTAAAAACTGGGGTCAGCTTGGGCTCCCCCGAGATGCTGGCCACAGTGGGGACCCCATCTTTGGGTCCCAGGAAGCCAGGCTCCGAGGCAGGGCCTGGCAAAGTTCGATCTGCAACAAGTAAGAGAGTGATGGGGAAGGATCCAGAAAAGCGGGCCTGGACCCCTGAATGGACCGGAACTGGAGGGAGGCATCACCTTGTCTCCTGAAGAATGTCTCTCCTTAATCCCAGCTGCTTCCTCTCCTCCTACTTGAGACCAGAAAGGGAAGACTTTCCGGAGGGGCGAGCAGCTGGTGCTGGCTCCCTGTATCCCCTGATGGTTGGGCAGATGCAGTGCTGGGGTCCTGTCCCTTGCAGGCAGGTCCTTGGTCAGCTGGGTGGGTTTGACCATGGTGAGCAGAAGATGGAGTGGCCACGTCCCCTGCCTGTCAGCACAAGACAGGAGGTGGCTTCTCATTGCCATCACCATGTGGCCTCTAGGAAGGCAGGATGGCTGCCTGGTGCTGGGCAGGATGCATGGTAATGACCGGGCCATGAGCTGGACACAGCAGAGGGCCTCAGAGCCTCCACAGTCAGTGTCAGGCCACCAAGGCCTTGCTGCTCATCCACCCAGCTCCTGTCCAAGCCGATGTGCTTGGGGGTAGAGCCTCAGCCTCCAGCAGGGGAGGTATCGCCACCCACCACCCTGCACCCCACCCTATCTCAGGACCTTGTCTGTGCTGTACCCCCACTGGCCACCCTTCCCCCACAAAATCTTCCTCCCCCTCTGCCTCCTGTTCTCTCTCAAATCCCACCTAGGGTAAGGATACACTGCTCCGGGGGCCCTCACCCCAACAGTTTGCCACCTGGCATGCACCACGGCTGGGACCCCCAGTGCCGGCTCCCTACCACACAGGGGAGCTGCTCCAGGGTCGGCCGTGGGGACAGGAGACCCTGGAATAACTTCCTTTTGGGGCCTCATCAGGACCCGGCCCAGTTTGGTTCCAGACGCTGGGGTGCAGCTGCCAGAGGAGCTTCTGTCCTTCAGTCAGAGGAGCTCTCTCGGGCCTGGGGATGGAGTACAGGGACAGCCCCAGGCGGGGGCAGGCCCTGGGTTCATGCCCAGCTTGCCTCAGCTCCAGTGGCCCTGGTGTTCTCCTGCTGTAAGATTGCGTGAGGGATAGAGCCCATCTCTGAGTTCCCCAACCCATCCTGGGGTCCTGAGCACCTGGCCTCAGAAGGTTTGCCACAAAAGATCAGTCTTTCCATTTTCTTAAGAATGTGACCAGGAGGGTGAAGTGCTGTGGTTGGTGGTGGCCATAGCCACTCTAGGGGCAGGAAGTCGCTGGGGAAGGAAGAGAGTTGAGAAAGAGGCCCCTTCCCCCCTGGGAGGATCTAGGAGGCCCTGCCCCAAGCCCAAGGGTCCTGCCAGCCAGGCACCCAGGGGGCGATGTTCCGGGGCTGGAGTCTTGGGAGGCAGGAGGAGACGGCCTCACTCCAGGCCCAGGCCAATGGCCTCCAGGTTGATTCACCCACCCGCTACAGACCTGCACGGGGCCCTCCTGGGTGGTGGGCCTGGGGCTGGCTGTGGGGAAGCGTCCAGCCCTGGGTGAGTCAGCAGACATCGTCCTGGCTCTTCCAGTGGGCAGCACCCAAGAATGGTGCAGGAGGTGCCATGTGGGGCATCCAAGGTCAGGCTCCTTGTGGTGGGAGCAGGAAGGGGGCAGGAGGGGCCAGGTGGAGGGGTCCGGCAGTGCGATGGTGTGGAGGTTCTGAAGGAGAGGCAGGGAGAGGCAGAGGAGGCTGGAAAAGTCGGGCCTGGGGGCACGGGAGGGTTTCTAACAGGGACTGCTTTATGTTTTCAGAGCTCACCCTGGCATCTGGCCACCCCGCCACACACACACAGCAGGGGCTGTGAGGAGGCTTGGGCAGAAGCAAGTGTGTCTAGGTGTGTGTTGGGGACAGGGGTCAGCCAACCAGGGTGGAGTCAGTGAGCCCCACTGAGGGGCTGTTGGGGCTGGGGGAGAGGCAGACCTGGTGAGACTGGGGTAGTAGTGGGGCCTGGTAGTACTGATTCTGGCCCCCCACCCCGTCTTCTTTGCTGGCTCTTCTGGCTGCCAGTGGTGTGACCCCATGGCTGTCTCCCTGGGCAGGGGGAGGCTGTCCCCATAGTACCCACTGAGGCATGCCCCGTTCTCCACCCAGAACAGGCTGCCTCAGCCCTGTGACAGGTCCTCAGCCAGGAGGAGGCCTTAGGGACTGGCATTTAGGAGCTAGGTTCCTGGCTCTGCTGACCACCAGAAGCCACCTTGCCTCTGGGAGCCTCAGTTAGGCTGAACATTAGATGAGGGTATTTGCCCTCCGTAATGCCCTGTGGGGCAGACGGCAGGGCCAGGCGGGCACTTTGCTTGTGGGACATCTGGTGGAGCCTTCTAAGGCTCCTGTGCCAGGGCTGGGATGTGGGCAGGCTGGGCAGATGGGAGAGCTCAGGCCCTGGGGCTCACACAGGGCCGAAGCTTTGGGGTCCAGGCACCCTGACTGCAGCCTCCACCCCTCGGAGGAAGGGCTCAGCCTAGAGTTCCCTGCAGGGAGCTATGAGGATGAACCTCCACCAGAGGCCTTCTTCAGCCCCGCACTGGGCTCTGGGACCCCCCCCCCCCCGCCCCCGCAGACTACCTGGGAACCCCTGAGTTCACCACTACCTGGCCTGACTATAGGGCATCAGGGGTGTCTTGGGGTGACCTGAGCTGGGACCGAAGACCAGGCAGGAGTTCGTCAGGTGGGGACAGTATGAGGCGGTCAGGGAAGGACATGGGAGGTGACCAGCGTGGCTGGGCACCAACCGGGTGAGGCCCTTGAACTTGAGGCTAAGCACAGTTGCCTTTGAGAGTGTCCTTTGCTGTGGCTGGGACAGTGGCTCAGAGTGATCGGGGGTGGAGTAGAGGAATGGGAGGGTGGGGGTGGGGTGCAGGATCCCACAGGACAGCTGGCCTTGGAAAGGGGACAGTGGGCAGGATGGCTGGATGGAGACCCCCTGTTCTCTGCCCCCTGCCCTGTCAGTCAAGGACTGGGCACACACTGCACTGGGAAGAGCAGGGGAGCCTGGAGCTGGGCCCCTTTCCCGCCAACCTGGGCCCACCGCCAGACCCTTCTCCTCACTGGACCTCCAAACAATGGGGCAGTGTGAGGGCGCCTGGGGACAGTCAGGTCAGCCGGGCCCACTGTGGGCCCATGTGAGGGGTGCGGACAGGATCCAGTGGCCGGCTGTGAGTCATCCAGTCCAGCGCCGAAGCCTGGGGTTCCCAGGCCAAGGAGGAACACATCACTCTCAGTTCCCCAGCCTGGGGGGCTGGCCTGCCCCTCCTTCCCTCTTTCACCCCTCTGTCCGCGCCTCTTCCTGCATCCTCTCTGGCTCCTGCTCTTCTGGGCCTGTCTCTGTGTCCCTGCCTCTGTCCGGCCAGAGACGCAGGCCTGGGAGTGGCTGCAGCCTGCTCCCCCAGGCTGCTGCCCGCCGCAGCCTGAGCAGAGAGGCTGACCCGTCACCTGGGTGCTCCCCTCTCTCAGCCTGTGGGTGACCCCAGGGGTATCCAGTGAGAGGGCAAGACCTGGCCCAGACCTGAGACCTCCTGAGGCCAACCTAAAATTTACTAAGGAATAAAAAATGACCAAAAGCAAAAGACAAGGCAATAAAATAAAAAACTCAGAGAGTAAAAATTAATCAAAGCATTAAAGAAAAAGAATGTTTGAATACATTTAAAAAATATTAACATCAGGGATAAAGGGTAAAAGTAAATGGATTAAAAGTGAAGAAAGGGGCCGGCCTGGTGGCACAGCGGTTAAGTGTGCACGTTCTGCTTCTTGGCAGCCCGGGGTTCGCCGGTTTGTATCCCAGGTACGGACATGGCACTGCTTGGCACGCCATGCTATGGTAGGCATCCCACATATAAAGTAGAGGAAGGTGGGCACAGATGTTAGCTCAGGGCCAGTCTTCCTCAGCAAAAAGAGGAGGATTGGCAGTAGTTAGCAGGGCTAATCTTCCTAAAAAAAAAACCCAAAAAACAAAAAATTGAAGAAAGACCTAACCCTAAAATGCTGAAATGAGTGGAGGAGGGAAGAGACCTTGTTGTGCAGACTCAGCCTGGATGGGTCCCAGCCTGTGGCAGGGTGGGCAGGAGGCCAGAACCCCGCCGGACAGAAGGTGAGCCCGGCTCCTGAGTAAGTGAGGGGTCCCTGACCCAGGAGCCCTGACCTGGTGAAATGCCATAAAATGCCCAGGAGCTTTATGGTTTCCTGTGGTCCCAGGGAAGCCAGCATGGCACAAAAGATACTAAAGAGATGAATAATGGAGCAGATGACAGTACAACCAAGGCCACTGACTGCCACAGAGGTCAAGGCTGGTGTCCCTGGTGGCCTGCCCTATGATGCCCCGGTAGGTGGCTGCCAGTGTGGTAGGCTCTCCGGCTACCCTGGCCTGGCACCAGCAGACAGCAGGTGTCCATGCAGTGTGCCCGTCATGGCTGACCTCTGGCCTCTACCCTTGGCTCCTGCGACAAGCAGTGGAACTGAATCTCTCTGGCCGTCTCCCCGACTCCCACCCAACCCCAGCACGAGCTTCATGGCCTCAGCATCCCCACTGTGTTCCCTTGTTGTCACCTCATCCTGGTGCTGGGATCTGGGCTGAGTGGGGTGCCCTCCCTGCTCCCCAGGGGCTCTGAGATCCCCTGCTGGGCCAAGTGCCTGTGGCAGAGACCCTGTGAGCTGTCTTATTGTGTGAGCTCACTGTGTTATTACCAACAAGCCCATTTGGGGGATGAGCAAGGCTCAGGGAGTAAAGTGATTTGCACCAGATCCCAAGTGGAAAGAAGTGAAGCTGGGACTGGAGCTTAGGCCTGAATGGTGCCCTGGCCTGGATGCTCAGTTCAGGGCAGGTCTGAGACCTCATCCATACTCAGCTGGGCACGTGGCCCTGACCAGTGGTTCTGGAATGGACCTGCTTCTGTCCCTCCTGTCTGAAGCTCCATGCCTCCTCTTGTCCTGACCCCAGGTCCTTTGCTCAAGCTGTTCCCTATCCAAGACATTTTCCATGTATCTCCTTACTTGGCTACTTCATGTGGAAGACTGCTCTCAGGATGCTGGCTGATGTGTCACAATGTCTGGGTGGAACAGTTGTCACAAGGGCGTGAGTCAGACGTGGCTGTCTCCCCAGCAGATTGGGAGCCTCACATGGAGGCTGAAGCCAGCTTGGATCCTGGGGAGAAAGGTGTGGTCTTTGCCCAGAGGTGGCAGTGCCCTGACTGCCTCCCTCTGCCACAATGCCAGGAGAACCTGGGGGTCAGGGTAACACTGTGTGGAGAGAGACAAGGCTCGCAGGAGCCTAGCCCAGAGGTGGATGACGTCATACCATTCTTTGTCCCCTCCCGCTCTCAGTTTTCTCCACTGCCCGGTGGGGTTTGGCCACTGCTCTGGAGGCCCCCCTTTCTGTCAGGGACCCTGTTCCCCGAATAGCTGCTCGCTCCTCTGCTTCATTTGAATCTCTGCTGAAGCGTGGACCTCTCTGTCCACACAGCCCCAGTACAGAGCCCTGGGCCTTGGCAGTTCTTCCAGTGCTGAGCCTGGCAGCTCCTGCGACAGCCCAAGTTACCAATGGGGAAACTGAGGCCAGGGTTCTGCTTCTTTGCCAGAGCTTGTTCCAGTGTGAGTACCAGGGGTCCTCAGCCGAGGGAACTGGCAATGGTGAGCTGGGCTCAGGGTGGGGGCTTGTGGCCAGGAGAGTCTCTTGACCAGGCTCCCCATAGGCTCTGGAGATAAGTTTAAAACAGAAGTACAAGAACAGGCCAGCATGCGCCCACCCCCAGGCCTCCCTTCCTGCTGATGCTGGCCCCTGAGGCGGCCTCCTCCCTGCATCCCCACGTGGTGTATCCCACCCCTTTGTGCCCCAGCCTTCTGCTCAGATCCCTGACCCCTCCATAGAGCCTGAGGGCTTCCTCTAGCTGTCCCGTGGGCTGCTGGGTCTTCTGCCCAGATGGAAGCCAGCGCTCTTCCCGAGAGTAGGCCATGAGGCTCCTTCTCCTCCTCCTATGCCCCTCAGAGCCAGGCTTGACAGGAAATGCTGGGCTGCATGGTGTGGGTGGGGTGGCCCCAGGCTGTGGGTCACATGGACAGTGCTGGCTGGGTGGCCGCGGCTGCAGCCTGCTCAGCCTCAACTTCCTCATCAGGAGAACAGGAGAGTGTTCACCCTTGGGCAGCTGAGGACTGAGTGGGCCACGGAGCTAAGGCATTGGCACGGGGCAGACATTCCGGGGGGTGTGTGCTCCCTGGCCCGCCCCATAGACGTGGCCCTCCTGTAACAAGAGGTGACCATAGGCAGGAAAGCAGCCCCAGCCTTCACAACCCCCTGCCTTGGCCTCAGTAAGTGAGGAGTCTATCCCCACAGGATGTGCATGCAACACAGGTGTCCCCAGGATGGTCTGGTCACTGGTAGCCTCTGCTCCTAAGGATGCCAGGCTGGGGCTGGTGGCAGGGACCAGGCCTTCCACTGGGGGGAACCAGGCCCTGGCTGGCCCAGGAGGCACCCAGCATCAGAACCGCCATCTGGAGTCTTCTCAGGCCCAGTGGTGTGGGCACTCACCAAGTGTGTGCTGAGGGGGCCAAGGTGACGTGGGAAGGGGAGGGGGGTGCAGGCTGGATTTGGGGAAGTCTTGCCCTCTCTGGGTTCCTCGTCTGGCCAGGGGTCAGCTTGACTCCGACCTCAGTGGAGACAGTCTGTTTCCTTCTGGGGGTTCCGACAAAGGTCATCAGCAGATTTCCCCCCAAACACACCCCCTTGGCCCCTGGAGGGTTGGCAGCAGTGTTGGGCAGCCTGGTCTGCCCGGGGCTCAGCCCGCTGGGTGCTCAGGGTGTGAGGGTGCGAGGTCTGGGCCCTGCACGTGCTCTGCCGGTGATGATTGCCAGCCTTGCTTTGTGAACAAGAACTCTGAGGCTAGGAGAGGTCAAGTGCCTTGCTGAGGTCACCCCAGGGGTCTAGGCCCCTGGTCTGTGGAGACAGAGCTTCTGTGCTAGCATCCATCATGCAGGATGGAGAATTGGGGATGCTTGGGGTGAGATGAGTGGTTTAATTCAGCAATTGAGTCTCATAAACTGGACCCCATGGAGAGTAGGGCGCATCCAGCTAATCAGGGGGCACGTGATCTGTTCTTGCTGCAAGAGGTGCCCAGCACCTGCTTCATCCTGGGCACACTCCAGGGACAGACACATGGAGTAGCTGGGCCCTGGAGCTGAAGTCAAGGGAGGGGCAGATAGTCAACAGATGAACTGAAAATGCTGCAGTGCGAGCACGTGAAGGGGGGAGGCAGCCTCTCCTAGGAGCTGAGGGAGGGGTCTCACACGTGAGTGGAGGCCTGTGTAGGAGAAGGGCAGGGGCTGTGTGTGCAGGTAATGGGTCCAGCCCAGAGGCACTGCGGTCTGGACGAGGGGCTGCGGAGGCCGTAGTGGGGCCAAGGAAACAGAAGGGATGGCTCTTCAGGCCGAGTGAACTGTGGGGCAAAGGCATCCATCACCTTTGGGTAGGATTACCACCACTGTGGGAATGTGGCTCAGAATAGGACCAGTGGTGGGCAGGGAGACTGGAGTGCGGGAGGGTCTGGACCTGCACTGGTGGGATGGGAAGATGTTGCCTGGCTTTTAGCAGGGGTGGTTCGAGAGAATACTCTCTCTTCCCAACATGATTGTGATGATGATGTGGCCAACAGAACCCCAGTGACCAGGTGCCCTGTAGTAACCCTGCCTACCAACCATGACAAGTGGTCCTCCGGACAGCCCCACTCTTCAGATGAGGAGGCTGAGGCTCAGAGTGGGCCACAAGGAGGAGGGGATTGAGTCAGGCCTGTTTCCAAGGAAGGCTGTACTCTAACCACTGTGACGCCCTGCCTACCAAGGTCACGTGGGTGGAGCAGCCCTCTCTTAGTGGGCAGGAGTATCAGAAGGGGAGACACTGGTGCAGACAGGACTGAGTGCCTCTTTTGGGGGCAGCTCCCTGTGCCCTGTGCAGGGCCTGGGCCTTCAGGATGCCTATGCTGGGTGCCGTGCTGGGCAGTGAGCCTCTTCAGGCTAGATGGGGCAGGGCTGGCGAGAGGGGCGGGCTGCATCCGTGGGCGAGGGGCCGGGAACACACGTCAGCACTCTGGAGAATTTTTTCTCACACGATTAAAAGGTGGAAACTTGTCAGTGTTATGATGAACTGAAGTGTGAATCCTGAAACGCCTCTGCTGGCTTGTGGTTTGAGGCAGGGGAGAGGCTCAGGCGAGTGACGATGCCAACCTGTGCTCCCTCCAGCCCGCTCGCCCTTCACCATGGCCCACCCTGGACCTCATCCCCAAGACAGGGACCCTCGGCCTGGAGCTCCTGCCAGCCATCCTCCCTCCCACACACAGGTTGCTTCTTCCTGGCCAGGCCAGAGTTCCCTCCTGCAGAGCCTCACCCTCTCCCGGGCTCTGCTGGAGCGTGCTTGGCACCAGGTGAGGGGCTGCCTCCTGCAAGGGCCCCCAGCTCTACTCTGCATGCTGAGCATGAGAGCCACCCTTGGCTCTCGAGACATGCTGCCCAGCTTGGGCACTTTTGCTGGAGGCAGAGACACCAGGCCTGGGAGAGGAAGGCCCCGGGGTTCTGTAAGGCTGGTGGGGCATCCATGGATGTGTGGGCGTTGAGTCCTTTATGGGGGCAGAGCTTGAGGGCTGAGGGTCCCAGAGTAGAAACCCCATCCCTGCTTCCAGTTTGGCCATCATCCTCAGAAGCGCACGCAGGCCCATGCGTTCAGACGTGCATGCGGGCCTCTTTCTGCACTTCCGTAATTCCCTTCATCCCTTGCACATGGGAGTGGCCAGACTGCCTCCCACCTCCGTCCATCCTTGGCAGCCCTGAGAAGCTTGTGGGGGCCTTCTAGACCCCAGCACACCACTGCCTTGTGGGGATGTTGGCTGGCTCCCACTCGTCAGCCTGTTCTGTTTTGCAACCTCGAATGCTTGCCTGGCGCCGGCCAGCGGCTGATCTCACCGAGCAGAGGTCCTGGGGCATGGATGGGCCTTGGCTACAGCCACACTGGACATCAGTTCTCGTTCAGGGTCAGATTAGCTCTAAGTTGCACTTCTTCACTCTGGCTCTGAGGGATGGCCTAGGCATGTGCTGGTTACAGCCACGTCGGAGGTTTGGCTGTGTGTATAGACGTGACACTGAACCCATCTCTCCATCCATTGGCCTATCTCTTGGCCCTGCCGTGGGACAGGCACTGACCCAGGCCCATGGGGAGTGCTGGGGATAAGCATGTGGTGACACTCTGGTACGCAGAGCTATGCCAGTGACTTGGAGATTTCAGAGAATGGGGTAAGGTTCTAGATGGTCCTGTTCTGAAAGGATGAGGGAGCTTTTGTTGGAGAGGATTCGTTTTCCAGGTGGAGGAGACTGCATGTACCAGGACAGGGCCCAGGGCAGGTAGCATGGGCCAGACCCCGTATACTTGAGCAGGGAGCCAGCCTGGCCTCTGATCCGTGGTGGAAATGTCTTGACTGAGCCAAGGAAGGGCTGGCCAGAGCTGTGAATGAGAGGCCAGGAAGTGGGCCCAGCAAATCTGGTGGGTATAGGCCAAGCATGGCATCTGACCCCATGCCCAGGAGGGGTGGGAGGTCGTGAGCCAAGCCTGTGGGCGGCTGTGGACATCCAGCCTCCCAGCCAGCTCAGATTTGCCCCATCTGACTGGATGCCCACAGCGGGGTTGCCCGTAGAGCCAGCCTCTTCCTGACCGCAAGGCCAGGACTTAGATCAACTGTGAGTGGAAGCCCGCAGTTTGTCCAGGGAAAGGACTTTGGCGAGTCCCCGTGTATACTAGTTTCCCATGGCTACCCTAACAAAGTACCACACGCTAGTAGCGTAAAAACCAGAATTTAGCTCTCACAGTCTGGAGGCCAGAACTCCAAAATCAAGGTGTCAGCAGGGCCACACTCTCCCTGGAGGCCCCAGGGGAGAATCCTTCCTTCCTTGCTTCTTCCAGCCTCTGGTGACTGCTGGCAATCGTGGCTTCCTTGGCTTGTGGCAGCATCACTTCAATCTCTGCCTCTGTCTTCACATCACCTTCTCTTCTTCTTTTTTTTTTTGAGGAGGGGAAGATTAGCCCTGAGCTAACTGCTGCCAATACTCCTCTTTTTGCTGAGGAAGATTGGCCCTGAGCTAACATCCGTGCCCATCTTCCTCTACTTTACATATGGGACGCCTGCCACAGCATGGCTTGCCAAGCCATGCCATGTCGGCACCCGGGATCTGAACTGGCGAACCCCGGGCCGTCATAGCGGAACGTGTGCACTTACCTGCTGCACCGCCGGGCCGGGCCCTCACCTTCTCTTCTGTATCTTCTCCTCTTCTGTCTCTTATAAGGACAATTATCACTGGATTTAGGGCCCATTTGGCTAATCCAGGATGAGATCCTTAATTACATGTGCAAAGATCTTTTTTCCAAATAAGGTCATGTTCATAGTTCCCTGGGGTCAGGACTTGGACATATCCCTTTAGGGGTCCTTCTTCAGCCCACTACAGTGAGTGACTCTGGGGAGAGCCCTGCCCTCTAGGCCACCTGTTCCGTCTTCCGAACAGGATGGTGGCCAGTACCAAGTTCCCAGGAACACTTGCAGCCCTGCTCTGGAAGGCAGGTTGCAGCGCCATGGTATAGAGACAGGAGTGAGGCCCAGAGAGGGGAGGGGGCTCATGACCGGGTGGGCAGATCTTAGAGATGGCTGTGGGCAGACCCAGGCCCTGTGGGAAGGACTGATGCAAAGCATATTATTTTGAGAGCTTGAGGTTTTCCCCATTGGGGGGGTACCAGCCACCCTTCCCCGGGCCCAATGCCCTCCCTGAGCCTGACAGGCACTCCTTGGCACCTCCAGTGCCTGAGCTGCCCCTGAAGGCAGCAGACAGACACAGGGGTCCTGGATGCCTATGGGAGAGCCAGGGCTGGGTTTCCAGGGACATGAGTCACTGGCGGTTGGCCCAGCCAGTGGTCCTCAGGGTTCTCTTGGTCAGTGCGGGTGAGGATAGGACCAGCCTTGTGGGCTGTGAGTGCCGAGGCAAGGCAGGCGCCACAGCTGGCTACAGAGGTGGTGGGGCGCAGGGCATGTGCCTCGCTCCTGAGCAGGCTGAGGACCCCAGGAACCCAGAGTAAAGGCTCTCCCTCTCTCTTCTTTTTCAGGCTACCCCTTGGCCCCTTCCTGGCCCTGCTGGCTGGCTCCTACCCTCCCTGGTAAGTGCCCTGCCTCTGGCATGGTAGGGTGATCCCCAAGCCTGGCCTTTGAGGCACCAGCCCTGGGGGGTGGGAGAGGACCTGAAACTTGGCAAGGGTGGAGCAGGGGATCAGAGCTGCCTGACGTAGGGCCCCGCCATGCCACCCCACAAACCTGGCTGCTTGGATGCTAGTGTGGGATCATCTCCATGGTTATTTCTAGCACAGTGTAAACGTCATGGGGCTGCCGTTACTGCAGGAGGGGCCCTGAAAGTCCTCTGTTTCCAGGAAATGAATGAAATGCTGTCTTGGGAGATGGGAGGGCACATGGAGAAACTGGGGCCCAGAAAGGAGGGGCCTGTGGAGGTCACACAGCAGCCCAGGACTCCTGACCTCAGCCTCCTAAGGGGAAACTGGGGTTGTGAAGGGGGCAGGAGCCCTGTCCCTCTGCTCTGGGCTGTGACTCCCCCTACAGCATCTGGTGCTGGGCTGGGGGCTGGGTGGGCGTGGCCCTTTGCCCTTTGCCACCACTGCTGCCTTGATGTGCATGGGGGCCCTTCAGAGGGCAGGGTGGGGGGTTGGGTAGGAATCTGGCTCCTGTCTTAACCCCAGGCCTCCTCATCCATCCTTCCCTCTGTCCAGTGAGGGGTAGGACATCTTAGTGGGAGCTGGCTGGCTCCCGGTTCTTATCTTGGCAGGTTCTCATCCATACCTGCCCTCCCAGCCTCTCCAGGCCTCGGCCACCTTGTTGCCCATGGATTCCTCCCAACTCTGGGATGATGCTCACCCTGAGCCCCTGCCCTGCCTTTGGCTTCCTCACCCCACCCCTGTCCCAGCCAACTCCTCCTCCTTGGTCAAACCTGGCCCCTTCCCTGATCCAGTCCCTGCTGGGTCCCATGGCCTCCTCATGCCCCTACCTCATCCAGAATTGCCCCACTGGCTTGTCCTGGCTGGCTCACGACCCAGGGTCTCCTCACCTGCTATTTTCTCTCAACCCTCAGCACTCATTTCACAGATTAAGAAACTAGGGCTCAGAGAGGCTAAGCCAATAGCTTGAGGCCACACAGCTGACAAAGGATGGAGGGAGGCTCCAGCTGTGTCTTACTCCTGGGCCCGCTACCCAGCCTGAGCAGGCTGCAAAGGGGAAGGAGAAGGGGAAGAGGCCCCACTTAACCCTCCCCATCACTTCTATCTGTCTGTGGCCAGCTTTCTGCTGAAGGCACAGTCTGCCTTCCGCCACCACTGGCACAGGCTGGGGGAGGCCAGGGTGATGTGCCCACCCTGAGGAGAGCTCAGCCACAAAAGCCCAAGTTCCCCACCCTCCAGGAGATAGCAAGTGGTCTGTGATCCAAACTGGCCCCCAGATGGTGAAGGGGCCTTGGCAGAGGTCTGGGGCTGTGGACACAGTGGGAAACAGAGGCCCCCCAGTCCAGGAGCCACCCTCCTCCACTGCCCTGACACTCAGGTATGTGGGACTGCTAGGAGCTGGCACAGCTGGGTATGGGGGCCATGCCTTAGGAAACCGGGTGGGCAAGATGAGGCGTTCGTGACTTCTAGGGACCCTGTGGTCTGCGGCCTCTGTCACCCTCAAATCCTGCTGTGGAGGTGGCCCAGAGTGCTCCTTCCTCTAGCTGGTCCTGCCCTCCGTGGGAAAGGTATGACCTTGAGACCCAAGCTCAGAGGTGGGGGGTGTGGGGGTCAGCCCTGAACAGCCTGGGCTTGAATCCTTGCTCCCCAGCTTTGTGGCTGTGGACCTGGGCAGGAGAGGAAGCCCAGCTTGGGGGGCAGAGCAGGCCAAGGAGAGGCTGCATTCTGAGTGGAACCCAGGGCAAGGGCCAGGGAGTGACAGGAGCACGCTTTGTCACTCAGGTCATAAGTGCTTTCTAGTAAGCCAGGTGTTCACAGAACCAGCAGAGAGTGGTGATTGCTGGAGGTGTGTGAGCCCAGCTCTGTCACAGAGCCTGCGCCTGGGCGGGGAGCAAAAAGGCCTTGGAGAGAGGGAGGGAGGGTGATAGGGAAATGCCTAGGCCCAGGCTTGGAACCTGGTTTCTTGGTCCCTGGTGTCAAAGGGCAGAGAGGTGGCCACCTTGAAACTCAAAGGTTCTTGGTGCAAGAGACAGCCCCTCTGTGTGGCTCAGAGGGCAGAGCTGGAAGGAAGCGTCTGTGTTGGTGGAAGGAGCACCCTGGGGAGGTAGTGAGCTCCCTGTGTGGGGTGTATTCGCTGGCTTCATGCCAGGCGGGGTCTCTGGGGCCAAGGAGGCTGGGCTGTGAGGGCCTTTGGTGGTTTGCTAGGGAGAAAACCCTAGTTTTCTAAAACCAAGTGTGCAGAGGCGGCCATGGGGGGACCGGTGAGGAGCTTCCTCCCAGGGGACACAGCTGGGCCCTGGAGAGCTGCGGTCTCTGACCACAGTGAGGGGTGGGAGCAGGGGGGCTGCTAAAACACAGCAGACCAACAGCACCAGTGGGGCACAGCCCTGGACTTCACAGGGTGGAAGGCAGGAAGTGCCGGCTATCCGGGGCTGCCCAGGGACCCGGCAACAGGAAGTCCTGGGCGGAGAGGAAGCCCTAGCACAGCCCTGGCGGCCACAGGCCCCAGATAGAGCAGGCGGCCGTCAGCAGGAGGGAGCTGCAGGCACAGCCACCCTGGCAGAGCTCCGGACAGCGCAGGGGCGTCAGGCCTCACCGGCCTGGGGGATGCAGGCCACGGCCCTGTCCCGTGGCCCCTGAGCCACATGGCCTCCCTGGGTTCCAGGACACCTACTCCCAACGCATCGCCAGGCAGGAGAAGAGCCATGTGCTGGGTCAGTGCCATCAGGTCAGTGGGATGGCCCTGGAACTGGGGGCTCACTCTGGAGGTGGTGCCAGCTAGCACCTGCAGAACCTCTCGGGGAGGCCCCGCATGGGAGCCAGGGCCCTCACTGGGCTGGCAGTGGGGGCCCACGGGACCCTGGCCATGGGCCCTTGAGAGGCAGTAGGCTCTGAGAAGAGGTCTCCGAGCTGGACAGGGCACGGTGGGAACCCAGGGAGGCAAGCTGCTGCTAGGTGCCCTGCCCTCGTCATGTGCCACTCAGCCTGCAGCCAGCAGGGAGGCGGGGGCCAGCCTGCTGGGGTGAGGCGCCAGGTCAGGGTGAACCTCACCCCCCGGCCCACCCCACTGCCGGGAGTGGCCTTGGCGTTTGGATCCTTTGTGCACACATTGTGTGTGAGTGAATGTGAGTGTGAGTGTGAGAGTCTGGGTGTGAGTGTGTGAGAGTATGCACATGTGAGGGTGAATGTGTGAGAGTGGCTGTGTGTGTGTGCATGCCCATGTGTGTAGGTACACACCCTGAGGACAGAGAGTGCTGTGCGCACTCCGCACTGCCCACCCAGGGTCTTGGGGACGGGGCCTCTCCTTGTGAATCCCAGGCCGTGCACCCTCTCTCTGGCGTGGCTGGTCATCGGCCTTCACAAGAGATTTTTGGTTTTGATTCTCTTATAGAGAAAGATTCTGGGAAGAGGAAGGGGGAGGAGAAACTGAAAGGGAAGCACAGCTGAACTGAGTGGGAGGCGCTGGAGCCCCTCTCCCTCCCCGCGGCTGTGCATTCCACGCCACCTGGTGCCTGTGTGTGCCAGGCTGGGGGTGTGGCTTAGCGCTCCACCATTTACTGGCCGTGTGACTTGGGCGAGTTACTCAGCTTCTCGGATCCTCGGTGTCCTCATCAGTGACGTGAGGATGACGCTGGTTCACACCTCAGGGTTGTTGAGACAATGACGTGGGGTGATCCCTGAGAAGCACGGAGCCTTGGCCATGGCGTGTGCCCAGTGTGCTTGGTGCGAGTCCTGAACCTTTCCTGGCCTCGGTGTCCTAATCTGTAAAATGCGAGTATAGTACCAAGCCTGTGGGATCTAACGAGCTGTCAGGTAGAACCTGGCACTGGGCTGGTGCAGGCTGGGGGTGGTGGTGATTCTGACCTGTGCCCAAGCTGCCTGCCCAGGGCACTGGGGGCCCCCGATGAAGGGTCTCCTTAGCCCCTGGAGGCTGTGTGTGTGTGTGTGTGTGTATACATATGAGTGAGTGAATGAATATGTGTATAGGTATGAGTGTAAGTGTGCATAAATATGTGTATGAGTATATATGAGTGCGAGTGGGCTTGTGTGAGAATGAGAACCTGTATAAGAATAAATGTGTGTTTGTATACGCATGTGAATGAGTGAGTGTGAGCATGTGTGAATGGGCATTGTAAGTGTATGAGTGTGCGCACGTATGAGTGTGAGCATGTGTGAATGGGCATTGTAAGTGTATGAGTGTGAGTGCTCATGTATGAGAATGCGTGCATGTATTTGTCTGTGCACGAGCATGTAAGTGTGCATGCATGTGTACAATGAGTAAGAGCGTGTTTGTGGTGTGAGTGTGTGAATGGGTGCACTGGAGGGCCTGGTTTCTTCTCCACTGGGGCTGGAACCCCCAGCCCCACCTTGCCCTGTGGCTCTGATGAACAAACTAGCCTGGTCACCACTGACGGGAGCCCCCTGACACTGTGGTCACATGAGACGCCAGCTCACTTACCACAGCCAGGGCCATGTCTGCAGGTGTCAGAAAGGAGAGCCCACAGGAGCCCAGCCCTCCAGGGCCCCTGCTCTGCTGTCACGCACGGGCTTGCACCTGTGCACATGTGTGCACACACACCAATGTACACACACCTAACCTCCCTCAGCTCACACGCATGTCCTTTATGAGGGAACCATCTGAGACAGACCGGGTGTGTGTGGAGCCACAGCTCACGTGCGGGCCTGTGCAGGTGATGACTACACACCCTCCCCAGGGCTCACGGCCCCAAGGTGGTAGGAGCCACAGAGCCTGTATTCCTGGAACTTAGTGGGGGCTGTCTCTGTGGGACTAGTGGTTTTCACCTGCCTGCTATGCGCCTCTCCCGCCTCCCCCCGCCGCAGCCTTGGGCCTCAGGTCACCTAGACCAATCTCAACTTTGAAAGAAGGTAGGGGGTGAGCACAGCAGCAAAGACCACAGAGTGTGCCCAAGGTGCTCCCTTCCCTAGTGTGTGCATGTGCACACACACACGTAGGCGTGAGCACACATCCACACATGCACATACACAAATATCACACACCTTTGGAAGGGCTCACAGAGCCCAGCAGCCACCACCACACCAGCCCCCCAACACAGGCTGACCTGTGCCTCTGCCAAGCCTGCCCCAGGGAGCCCCTCTGAGCTTCAGGGAACAGAGACCCCCACAGCATGGCAAACCCAGAAAGCGAGTAATGACCCTGCTGCCAGCTCCTTGGGCGGCCTCAGTCACTCCTCTGTGGGGGCAGATGCCCGCAAGGGGATGGAGCTGTCACTGTGCTGCTGGGGTATCTGGACACTGAGGAATGGACTCTTCCATGCTGGCTTTTAACTGCAGGAGGCAGAGGCTCAGTGGAGGATGAGCCGGGTGAGATTTGAACCCAGGTCTCTAGCATTCTCCCTGACAGCTCCCACCCAGGGTGGCTCAGCGGGCACCCTCAGCAGCATGGGGAGGGGTCCCCACTGGGGTGTCTCACTGTCAGGAAGCCAGTGGGGGCCCCTGGAATGAATGAGTGGGGTTTAACCATCAGGTCCTCGGGGCTGAGGCAAAGCCAATGGCACTGAGGGAGACAGCCAGGGAGGCCAGGCTGGCCAGGAGTGTGGGTGTCCCTTGGGGACTCCTCTCAACTTTCCCAGGCACTGAGGGAGCTGGAGTCTGTGAGCTGGACTGGAATTCCCCAAGAGCAATGTGGCCACCATGGTCACCATGGCCCGTCATCACCCTCACCCTCAGCTGCCACTTCCCCTTTTCTGCTCCAGCCTGGCCTGGCTCTGGGCTCCTGGTCAGGTGCCAACCCAACTCTCCCCCTGGTGCAGGACAGGGCCAGTTGGGGCCAGAGGATGTGAGGGCATCAGGATGGCCTTCCCTTTGGATGGTCCATTCTCTGGAGAGGGACTGTCCCTGAAGTGAGGACATTCCCAGGAGAGATGAAGCACAACCTCGTCGTGTCACGACTCATTCTCACCACCCAAGGTCAGTGAGTGGCCACCTAAGAGCCCCCGTCCTGCCCACAGAGGGATGGTGGCCAGATGAGAGTGCGGTCCTCACAGGCCTGTGCTTGCTTGGCCACTGAGCCGAACCAGGATGAGGCTGTGTGCTGCCCCAAGTCCTCCCCACAATCTCGCCCAACCGGGAGGAGCAGTGGGCTCTGTTTGTCCTCACAGCAGCTGCCCCCACTCCAACACACATGCCAGGTCTCCTTACAGATTGGGGAGGATGTGATACACCAGAGTGGGGCTCTGTTTCAACTTCCTGTGCCTTGTAGGCAACCCCAGTCCCCACCATCCACCAGGGTCAACATTCTGTACCTCCCTTGGGGCTTCCTTGGTGCCCCTTGTGCTGGGCCTGCGCTGGTGAGAATAGGGGACAGTGAAAACCTAGTGTCGTCAGTGTTAAGCAGAGGGAAAGCTGTGCTCGCCCCACAGAGGGACATAGGACACCCTAGACGTCATTGAAGACTGCCTGAAAGAGGGGACTAACTTGTGTTTCATTTATTGGTTGTTCATTGCTAGTATATAGAAATACGACTGACTGAGTTTTGTGTGTTGATCTCATATCCTGCCACTTTGCTGAACTCATTTATTAGTTCTAATCATTTGTTTTGTTTTGTTTTGGTGAGGAAGATTGGCCCTGAGTTAACATTCACTGCCAATCTTCCTCTTTTTGCTTGAGGAAGATTGTCCCTGAGCTAACATTTGTTGCCAGTTTTCCTCTATCTATCTGGGACACTGCCACAGCATGGCTTGACGAGCAGTGTGTAGGTCTGTGCCCGGGATCCAAACCCATGAACCCTGGGCTGCCAAAGTAGAGCACATGAACTTAACCACTACGCCACTGAGCCAGCCCCTGTTCTAATCATTTTTTAGTGGATTCCTTGGAGTTTTCTGTGTACACAATCATTTAACCTGTGATTAGGTTTACTTCTTCCTTTCCAACCTGGATGCCTTTTATTTCTTTTTCTTGCCTAATTGCTCTGGGAGGAACCCCCAGTACAATGTTGAGCAGAAGTGGTGTGAGCAGATGTCCTTGCCTTGTCCCTGCTGTTAGGGGAAAGCTTTCAGTCTTTCACTGCTGAGCGTATTTGCTCAGGGTTTTTCGTAGACGCCCTTTACGAGGTGGAGGAGGTTTCCTCCTCTTCCTAGTTTGTGGAGTGTTGTTCTCGAACAACAATCATGAAGGATTGTTGAATTTTGTCAAATGCTTTTTCTGCGTCCATTGAGATGATCGTGTGGTTTTTGTCTTTATTTGATTGATACGATGTATTACATTGAATTTTGAATGCTAAATCAACCTTGCATTCCTGAGATAAATCCCACTTGGCATGGTGTGGAATCCTTTTATACGGTGCTGGATTCAGTTTGCTAGTATTTTGATGAGGAATTTCTTGTTTTAATTAGAACTTTTTTTGGTTTTTGTTTAATTTTTAAAAATAATTAATTTTAAAAATTATGGTAACATTGGTTTATAACATTATATAAATTTCTGTTGTATATCATTATATTTTGATTTCTGTGTAGATTACATTGTGTTCACCACCCAAAGACTAATCACCATCCATCACCATACACATGTGTCCAGTCTTGGTGAGAATTTTTATGTCTATATTCATAAGAGATATTGGTCTGTAATTTTCTTTTCTTGTGATGTCCTTGGTTTTGGTATCAGGGTAATGCTGGCCTCATAGAATGAGCTCCTTCCGCTTCTGTTTTTGCAAGGGTTTGTGAGGGATTGTTGTTCATTTGAGCCAACTTTTGAGGGCTGAGTTACTTTGATTGCAGCTGCAGGCAGTGTGGACAGAGACCTGGAGGTGGGTGCTTGCTGGATTTGGGTAATGGGAGCCATGGGGTCTGGCTGGCGCAAGCGCACAGGAGGTGGAGGGCAGCAGGAGAGCCTTTGAGAAAGGTCCACAGGGGCCTGATCTGGAAGGGTCAGGCAGGCATGAGGAGGCCCTGGAGATTCAGAACAGTGCAGTGATAGGAATGGCGTGTGTGTTGGAGAGTGTGCCGTGTGGAGGATGATGGAGGGAAGGGACTGGAGGTGGGCGAGGGAATCAAGGAGAGGAAGTGGTGGGGGGCTGGCCAGTAGTGGCCAGGCAGGGTGGCTGGGAGGAGGAGGGGGAGGTGGTCTAGGGGTCTGGGTACACTGCCAGGGGAGGGGTTGGCAAGGGCGCTGTGCACAGAGGCACAGAGGTGGGATGGAGCCTCTATGTGGAGAGGCTGCAGTGAAGGGCAAAGGTTGGTTGCAGTGGGAAGGGGCCAGAGAACCGGCCTGAGGTGGAGGCTGGGAAACCAGGGAGGGGCGCCCAGTACGGACAGCCCGGTGGGAGCAAGGCCCAAGCTGTTAGAACTACCCTCTGCCACAGGTGGCCCATCTCAGTGGCAGCCTGTATGCTGGTGGGAGGTGGAGGAGGCAGAATGTCTGGGAGGCCAGCAACGACCTTCACCAGCCTTTGGCCAGGCTCCCGGGGGTGTTCTGGGAGAGGAACTCACATATGCCCAAGCAGGGCTGCCAAAGACCAGACCCCTGACTCCTGCAGGGAATCCGGGGGTGGAGGCCCATCCTGGTAGATAGGCCAAGCAGCCTGCCCAGTAAGGGGCTCGAGGAACCGCAGATCTGTCCGGGAGCCCGAGTGCATGCCAGCTTGGTGGGGGCTCTCAGCCAGCCAGACGCGCTTCAACCCCACCACAGCCCTGAAGGCAGGGCGGCCACCACCCCCATTTACAGAGGTGCAGACTGAGGCTCAGGGAGGAGAAGCCACTTTCCGAAGGGCGCTCGCCAGCCAGGAGCCGGGTGGGATTGAGACCTGGCTGGGGGTCTTCCAGCCGGGGGCACTCGCAGTGCTGGGGCTGTGAAGCGCGCTGCCTCGCTTGCATCGGTGGCTTAGTTCTGGGCTGCACTGTAGACGTATACTTCGCCGTCCGCGCCTCCCAGAGCAGCAGACGGGGAAACTGAGGCCCAGCGGGGCCGCCAGCGAGGGATGCCGGGCGGAGGGGCGGGGCTCCCCACCTGCCCGCCCCCGCGCCCGCCCGCGAGGGGAGGAGCCGGCGCCCGGGCCGGGGGCGAGGGCGCGCGGCATGGCGGGCGCGGGGCTGCGGCCCGGGAGCTGGGGCCGGCGGG
>NC_060269.1:153523954-153548867 GCF_021613505.1 Equus quagga | reverse complement strand
GCCCGGGAGCTGGGGCCGGCGGGAGGCGGGCGCCGGGGACGAGGCGGCGGCCGGGGCGCCCGGCCCGGGGCCTTGTCGGTGCGCGCAAGGGAGGCGGGCGCGGGCCGCCCCCCGGAAGCCGGCCGTGCCTGCCGCGTGGACGCCGTGAGTACCGAGCCCGGACCGGACCTTGTGCCCCCGGACCCGAGCCAGCGCTTCCGGCGAGAACAAAGGCGGGCGTGGGCCGGCCCCGCGCGGGCGGGCGGGCGGGGCTGGGGGCTCCGGGCGGGGCGCAGGCCGTCGGTCTGCCAGCACCTCCCCGTGGGTGGGCGTGAGCGGGGGCACCCTTCCCGTCTCCCCCGGAGGGCTGTGTCCTGGCGGCAGGCGCGGGGGTGGGCGTAGGGGTGGCTGCGCCTTTCTTTCGAGCCTCCGCTGTTGGTGGGGGCCCAGGCCCAAGGGGTTGGCTTTGTGTGCAGATGGAGCCGGAGGGGACAGCCTGGTGACTTAGGCAGAGGTGGTGGCAGAGGAGCAGCCCGGGTCCCTGGAGGGGTGAACATTTGATGAAGGGTGCTGGTTCTCCAAGAGCAGAGTGGTTGTCTTTGTGTGTGTGTTTTTGGTATGGGACCTGTAGTGGTAGGAGTCGCAGCTGGACTGGGTCTCTGGGTCTGACCATAACTGCTCCACCACTGGTGCAACGGTGACGCTGACCACACCCCTGCCCCTCCAACTCCACTGGGCCCCCTGGAAGGACCAGGCCTTAGCTGGGTGGGGGCAGGCACAGACAAATCAGTGCAAGGTTAGGTGCTGTTCAGAGGGACCAGGGGTGGAGGAAACCCGGAATGTGCCTCACGGAAGACAGGACTCTGAATCTGGGTCTTGAAGGACAAGTAGGAGTTCTCCATGTGAGGAGGGGTAGCAGGCATTCCAGGCTGAGGCCAAAAGTGTGAAACAACCTGGCAGGTTTCAGGGAGAGCAGCTGGAGGGTGAGTAAGAGGCTGGAGGAGGGGCAGGGCCTGACATGTTGGGTCCTGTGGAGCTGAGTTAGCCCTAGGACAGTCAGCCTGTCCCTGGTGACGGAGTGCTGTGTGGTCCCTGGGGAGTAATGCCCCAGGCTGTTGGGAGACAGGGTGATATCAGCCAGCCCACCAAAGGGTCATCATGGCCACTGCTGAAGAGGGTGTGCTGCATGCCAGGCTGCGTCTGCTCTGCCCTCCCATTTTACAGCTCCAGCGACTGAGGCCTAGGGGGTCCCTAGAAAGCCAAGACAGGACCGGAATCTAGGTTGTCTGACCCACGAACTGGAGGTTCTTGGCTACCTGCTTTCCTGCTTTGTGGTCTCAGAGCCTTAAGAAAGGGATGGACAGGAGCCAGCTAAGGATCGGCAGGAGTGGATTGTGGGGCATTTGGGGGCCATGCCCCTCACTTACTCCCTGCTGAGAGTCAGAGCTGGTGGAGAGGGTGCCCAGGGCCTGTCCCAGCCTCTGTACCTCTTTAACTCCCTCCTTCAGGTTGTGACCCCTGTCACCTTCTCCTGAAAGCCCTCCCTGACTTCCTGTCTAGGGGAGGCCCCCTTACAGGGTCACCTGGCATTCGGACTTGGGGTGTTCATGGCCTAAGGCCTGACTTATCTGGGCCAGGGGTTTTCTGAGTTCATTTGCTGCTCTACCCCAGCCCCCATGAGGCCTTGAGCTCAGTAGGTGTGTACTGAATGAACCAGTGACAATGAAGGAACACAGCTTTCAGAATCCCTGGGGCCCAGGTATGTGGCTGAATGGACCAGGGGCCGACCAAGTGGACCAGGTCTCCCTGAGGTCCTGCCTGGAAGCCTGAGCCTTCAGAAAAGGGGTTCTCACCTCCTGCCGCTTTGAACCTTCATGCTGCCTCCAGGATGTCCCCCCTGCATGCCCCTAGCCAAGCCATCTTCTGCCTCACAGACCTGGCTGAGACGTGTCCCCTTTTGTTGCAGCTTCATGGCGTCCGAGGAGATGCACTGGCCCGTCCCTATGAAAGCCATTGGTGCCCAGAACCTGCTCACCATGCCAGGGGGCGTGGCCAAGGCTGGCTACCTGCACAAGAAGGGTGGCACCCAGCTGCAGCTGCTCAAGTGTGAGTCCCCTGGCAGTGGGGGGTACCATGGGAAGATGTGGGGACAGGGCTGGTCCCAGCTCTGCTGACCCACTGGGCCTCCTTGGGCAAGCAACCACCCTCTCTGAGCCTCTGCTTTCTTATGTGGGGGGCCCTCTGGAGTTTCTCTTCTCTCCCTGGTGGTTGGTACCCCCTGGAGGAGCTGAGGTTGGCCTCCCCAGCCCCAGGACTGTGGGAGGGTCTGGGCTGGTGTAGCTGGGTAGAGATAAGACTGGCATTTGGTGCAATGTGCTGACCGGTTGGCCAGGGGAGCTTCAGCCTGTGGCCAGGGCTAGGGGCCCTCTGCATGGTAGGTCTGGCCACTGGCTGGTGCCCTTGTCTTATCTGGTGGATGTTCGCTGAGTTGGGCGGTTGCTCGGTCCACAGTGAACCCACCTGTCCAGCCAAGACCTGGCTGGGCACTGGACCTACAGAGCTGCGTGAGACCCAGGCTCTGATCCCTAGGACAGCAGGCTGGGAAAGAGAGCCCCTAGGCCTGGGAGCTGCCCAGCTGTCAAGACTCTGAAGACCAAAGAGCATCAGGGCTTTGCCTATCCCTCTGACCAGCCATGGGTGCCTTATGCCTTTGCCCCAGCAGCGCCCTCTGCCGGGGACCGCCTGGCCCTGTGCTGCCTGGTTGAAGTGCCCCAAGCTGGGCTGTTTGGTTTCTATATGAGCACCGATTGGTCTGCTCTCCTGTTTAGACAAGGAGCCTCTAAGGAGGGACTGTAACTGACCTGCCCCCAGGCCTGGGAGGGGCTGCTTGGGGACGGGGTAGTGGAGTGTGAGTTCTCAGCATAACTGCCCAGCCTGGGGGTCAGTTCCACACCAGTGGCGCTTGGTGGCAGGCTCTCTGGGCTTCTTTGCCCCCACCCTCGCCCTGTCAGCCTGGGGTAGAGGGAACCTCCAGCAGCCCTGCAGCACCCAGCTGGGCGGCTGTGGCTTCCCTGGGGCTCCTGCCCTGCCTCTGCCCTTCCTTGAGCCAGCATCTCAGTCCTTGTCCCTGGGGGCCCGTGGTCTAGCCCCCTGAATCTGCCCCTGCCCTAGGAATGGCCAGGCCTGCCCTGGGGGCTGTGCTCTGGGGCTGGCCAGCATGCCCATGAATTTGTCCCCATTTGGGCCCACAGTGGACTCCTGGGGAGGGGGCAGAAAGCCAGCCCAGCTCCCTGCTCTTCCATTCCATGGGGTTCAAAGATGGTTTGGCCCTGAGTCACCCAGGGCTTCTGAAGAGGGTCCCTAGAGTGGAGTGTGCCCAGCGGCCCTTTGAGGCTCAGTCCTGTGCTTGCCACGCTGCCTGCAGGGCCCCTGCGCTTTGTCATCATCCACAAACGATGCATTTACTACTTCAAGAGCAGCACGTCCGCCTCCCCGCAGGGTGCCTTCTCGCTGAGCGGCTACAACCGGTGAGTGCCCACCCTACCTGTGGACCCTGGGGCCAGTGGCTTCTGCATCCTTCCTTCCCACCCATCCTCCTCACCCACCACCACCTCCTTCCAAGAGGCCAAGAGCCCAGCCCTCCGCATGCCCTGCCCCAGGCCTCCCTGGCTCCAGGGGCCTCCCAGGCTGGGGGCCAGCCCTGCCTCACAAGTGCTGTGGGCTGGGTCCATCCAGTGAGGGGCAACCAGCCTGCCCTCAGCGCTCCCAATGGCAGGTGGGCACTGGGCCAGAGCCCCCCTGGTGGGATGGGCATTCTGACATGTGCAGGCCAACCCATGGCCTCGGGGGCCTGCAGAGCAGGGGTGAAATGTGGCTCCTTGGTATCATACCACCTGGGCCATGCACCCTACAGCATGAGTCTGTGCCCCCTACCTCCCTGGGAGGGCCTGGCCCCTCCTGCCTGTGAGGACCTGAGGGTTCCATGGTGTCAGTGGTGGGACTGGGACCCCCAGGGAGTGACTCTGGGCCTTGGCTTGTACCCCACAAACTCAGTTGGGGAGCCTTGCCCAAGAACCCAGGCCCCCAGGCCAGCCCAGGCACTGCTGAGGAGGGGAGGAGGCTCCAGGGCCATGTAGCTACCAGTGGGCACTGGTGGATCAGGTGGTGATTCTGGTGGTCCAGGCAGATGGGCATACCTGTCCCAGGTGCCTCGCCCAGCAGGAGCCTCCCATGGTAGACTTTGTGATCTCTGTGCGGGGAGTGGCCACAGAGAGTCACTTCCCTGAAGTGCTCTCAGGGATGCTACTGGGCAGCAGGGGCAGGGTGGAGGCTGACATGGAGCCCTGTGAGGGCTCCCAATGGGCAGGCCAGGGGACAGGCAGGGCCTGAGGTGGGAGGGTGGCATCCGTGTAAAGTGGCATTGGTGAGCAGTGAGGGTAATGTGTCCTTGTCTCAGAACACTGCCTGCTACTGTTTCTAGGAAGCCCTCCCAGACCCCAGCACCCCGTCTGCTCACTGCCCATCCTTGCCTACACACCTCTCTCTGCCTGATGCATCTAGGCCTTGAGCCTGGAGCATCCGTGGGCAGACCATCCAGGTCTGCCTGTGTCGTTTGGGGCATGGTGCTCGGTATCAAGACCCATCCAGGGTCGGGGGCTGTGCTGAGGCCGTCCCTGCGAGTCTGGACCTCGTAGTGACCACTGGCACTGTGCCCTTAGGGTGATGCGAGCGGCTGAGGAGACAACGTCCAACAATGTCTTCCCCTTCAAGATTGTCCACATCAGCAAGAAGCACCGCACATGGTTCTTCTCTGCTTCCTCTGAGGACGAGCGCAAGGTGACCTGGGAGCCAGGCTGGACCTGCCTTGGGCAGTGGGGAACTGACAGGGCCCTGTCTAGTCCCTGAGGGGATATGGCTGGGGCATCAGCAGCTGGGTGGATGGCGCCCCTCAGTTCTCTGTCCTCATGCTCAGAGCCTGGTGCCAGCACCCACACACTCAATATGCTGTCTTGGGGTGAGCTCCAAATGGGCTGAGAGAGGTCCGCAGCCCTACGAAGGCCAGCGGAGGTCGTCTCCTCTGACCTTGGTGGTCACTGGAGACCAGCCAGGGCGGTGAGGGGAAGAGGGTGAGGGTGAAACCCTGCCCTGGGCAGCACCATGCCCACTGTGGCCCTGGCTGACCCACAGAGCTGGATGGCCTTGCTGCGCAGGGAGATTGGCCATTTCCACGAGAAGAAGGAGCTGCCCCCGGAAGCCAGGTAGGCCTGGGGATGTGATGGGCAGGCAGGGTGTCTCTAGGGCTGCTGGGCCTGACACGTGTGCCCACCTCCCAGCCCCTGGGGGCTTGACACACAATCCTCTCCTCAAACATTTCTCTGAAGGTGCCAGCTGGGCTGCATGTGTGTGTGGCATGTATCTGTGTGTGTGCATCCAAGTGTGTGAGTATGTGTGCACACCTGAGTGTGTGAGCATATATGTGCATGCATTTCAGTGTCTGAGTAGGTGTGTGTGCCCAAGCATGTATGCATGTGTGTGCTCATACCCGAATGTGTAAATGTGTGTGTACTGCATTGGTAGTTCCTGTTTAGGGGGTCACATGTGCCTTTACCTGCCACCCATTTGCAGCATTTGCAGCAGCTCAGAGCTTTGGGTTCCCAGCCCCCAGACACCCACGCTGGCTCACTCAGGAGTGAGTCCGCTAGGGCACTGGCTCCGTCTTGGTGACCTCACTGTGAGGTGACCCAGCAAGCAGCAGGGGCTCTCTGGGCGGGAACAAAAGCCATTCCGTCCTTTCGGAGATGAGGAAACTGAGGCCCCAGGAAGGCCCCAAGGCGATCCCACAGGTCCTTCCCTGACCCCAGAGATCCTGGCCCTCAGTCTTGTCTGGTATCCTGCAATGGGATCAGCCCAGAGTTGACTGAGCCCCTGGGGCAGGAGCAGGTGGGCATATGGGCCCAGCCCTGAGGCCTGGCACCATCTGGCCAGTCAAAGGGCCACACTTATGACAAGAACCACAGGGTTGTGGGAGGGAGGCACCAGAGCCTCCACTCCCCATGTCCTTGTAACCTTGTGTGGAGTGTGTCTTTGTATCCATCCTTGTTTTGTGTTTGTCTGTGTCCGTGCCTATGTCTCTGTGTGTGTCCTTGTGTTTATCTGTGCATATGTCCACATCTCTGTGTCTGTGTGAGTGTCTGTGTGTACGCGTGAATCCATGTGTGAGCACAAAGGGACTCGTCTGCTGGGTGCTCACGGCCCCGCCTTTGCCCGCCCTCCTTGTGCTTCAGCGACTCCAGCTCAGACACAGACAGCTTCTACGGCGCAGTTGAGCGGCCTGTGGACATCAGCCTCTCTCAGTACCCCACGGACAATGAAGGTGAGGCCTATCTCCACATCCTCTGCCCACTACCTCTTCCCACCTGGCTGCTGGCAACGAAGGGACCAGGAATTCCTCTTGGGCTACTGCCAAGGAGGGGAGACATTTGGATGTCCTCCCTGCTCTCTCCCTTTGGCTTCCCCAAGCAGCCTGGGTCCACCCTGCTTGCCCCATCCTCGCCCCATGCCTCCCTGACAGAGCAGCGTTCCGAGGGCCCCACTCTACCACCCTGTCCTGGGTGCAGCTGGGCCTGGGCTGCCCTGGTCTGGGTCTGACCCTCCCTCTGCCCTGCAGACTATGAGCATGACGATGAGGACGACTCGTACATGGAGCCTGACTCCCCTGAGCCCGTGAAGCCCGAAGGTAGGCCGGGTGACTGGGGGGCCTGGGGAGCTCCTAGTGGAGAACAGGGGCCAGGGCTGGGAGCAGAGCCCCCTCCTAGCCTGGGAGTGCTGGCCTGGGTCCTGCTCTGGGTGGGCTCAGGCCTGACGGTCTCTACCCTGGGCCTCAGTTTGTCTGCCATGGCCCAAGTATTAGGAGGAACAGAGTAAAAGAGGTGTACCCTCTGGCTGGCCCTGCTCACCTCCTCCTCCAGCCTCCATGGTTAGCCCAGGATGGGGGGAATGTGGAGATAATTGAGGTGGGGAGCCCCCATACTTGGGATGCTGAGCCAGAGGTGGTCCTGGGAGCTGAGAGTGGGGAAGGAGGGACAGCTCTTTGTGAGCACCTCTGTATGCTAGACGGTTCCTCACTGCCCACCCCCACCCCACCTCCTGAAGCACATGGCCTAGGAAGGGAGACAGGCGTGTACCAGGGTTATGCCAGGCATCACATACGCGTGTCACAGGGAAGCACAGGGCCAGGTGTTGGGGGGGTAGGCTGTGTCTCTGTCCTGCCATCTGTCCCCTCACTCCCTGTCCCTGCCGTCTGTCCCTTCACCCCTTGCCTCTGCCGCGTGTCCGTCACTCACTCTCCCTTCCACCCTCACTGGTTCCCCTCCCTCAGCCCTCCCTCAGTTCTCGATCTTGTGGATTTCATTATCTGGGGACTTGGGACAATCCCTCCACCCCCTGGCCTACTCTCCAGTGACCCTGTCCTCTGCCCTCCCCCCCACCCTCACTCCTGTGTCCTCCTCCCAGCTCTGCCTCTCCTCTCCAGTATACTTGGGTCCAGCCCCCTTCCTGCCTATCGGCCCCCTCCCTCCAGGGCCCCAGTACCCACAGGCCTTTGGCCCACCAGGACCTGTGGCCACATGCCTCAACTTCCCCTTCTGGCTCAGAGCCTGCCCCCCTCGTCCTATATACCCTCACTCTCATGCTCTACCCTTTCCTCTCTCTGGCCTTGTGACCCCAGTCCTGGAGAAATCCCACCTTCCTCTGCCCCACCCCTGAACTGCAGCCCAGTGGGGCTGTTGATGAGCACACAGGAGCCTCACTTCTCATTCCTAGCCATGAACCTCCAGGGCCCAGTGCTTCTGCAAACCTGCCTGCACGCTCCTGGCCCACTCCCTCCCCACCCTCTGGATGCCCACTCCCATCAGGCTCCCCTTCCCACTCCCCAAAACGTCTCTTATCAGGTTTCCCAGTGGCCTCCCCATTCCCAGATGCAGTGCTCAGCACCTGTGAGCTGCACTGGCCCGGTACCTCCCTCCCTGCTCCTCCCCTGGCTCACTCAGCACCAGGTCCCGCCTCCCTCTCAACCCTGTGCTGACCCCTTGAAACCCATCTGCATGACTGAGGGCCAGCCCAGGGCTCAGGCTTTGCTCACCCCTACCCTGTCACTCCTGAGCCACAGCCACTGTTATCAATAGGCTGTTGACTCCATTGACATCTGCAGCGGGGACCTCTCCTCTGAACTTGGACCTGTGCCCCAACGGCCCACTCGATGTCCCCTCTGTATCCTGCAGCATCTTAAACTTGTCATGAGCAAACACGATCCTCATCTTCCTTCCCACCTGCTCCCACCTGTTCTCCTCACCTCTGTTGTTAGGAATTCCAGCCTCCCCTAGCTGAGGCCAAATCCTAGGAGTCCTCCTGGCCTCTTCTGTCTCTCTCACCTTCTTATCTGGGAACCCTGATGTGACATTTAGGCTTCAGGAAACTTGCACAGGCTGCCTTGTGGAGGATGGATGGGATGGACCAGTGGCAAGGTTTAGGCCAGGAGCCCAGGAGGAAGGCTGCATCGAGAGTGTTGGGCGTTGGGGGCTATAGGGTGGCCAGGCATCGGGTGGGGGCTACGAGGGGGCGCACACCCACTTGGCCCAGTCATCCATTGCCAGCAGAGATGGTATTGGTCCAGCCTCCAGCAGGTGACACTATCTCACTAACTAGATCTCTTTGCTCTGCAGATGCCCTGACCCACCCGCCAGCCTACCCGCCACCTCCTGTGCCCACGCCCAGGAAGCCAGCCTTCTCTGACGTGCCCCGTGCCCACTCCTTCATCTCAAAGGGCCTGGGCCCTCTGCTGCCACCCCCACCCCCTAAGCGTGGTGTCTCTGATGCTGGCCCAGCCCTCGAGGACTCGAAGAGGGAACTGCCGGGCCTGAGGCGGGCTGAGCCTGGCCTCAGGGTGCCTGCTGCCTCCCGGAGGATGAGTGACCCTCCAGTGGGCAGCCTGCCCACTGTGCCCAGCCTCCAGAAATCCCCTTGCTTCCGTGAGAGCACCAGCCCCAGCCCAGAGCCTCGGGTCCCCAGCCATGGGGCCAGCTCTGCCTCTAGCGCTGCTACCACGGCCACTGTTGCCTCCAAGAACTGTGACAAGCTCAAGTCCTTCCACCTGTCCCCCCGGGGGCTGTCCACGTCCGAGCCCCCACCGGTGCCAGCCAACAAGCCCAAGTTCCTGAAAATGACTGAAGAGGCCCCCCCGAGGGAGGCAGCCAAGCCCGGACTCTTTGTGCCCCCTGTGGCCCCCAGGCCTCCTGCACTGAAGCTGCCTATGCCCGAGACCACAGCCAGGCCCGCAGTCCTGCCCAGGCCAGAGAAGCCACCCCTCCCCCACCTCCAGTGAGTCAACATGGCGCTGGTGCCACTGGAACTCCTCCCAACCTGGCCAGTTCTCTCGCAGCACCCTGGCCTCCTTGCCCCTGGTACTCTCAGCTCACGACCCAGGGGTACAGGTGGTGTCCAACCTTGCCGTTGAGAATTTCCAGCCCACTGGGTGGTGGCCCGAAGCCCATGGCTGCCTCAGGAAGCAGTGGACAAGAAGGGCCTTTGGGACTGCAGGCCTCCCAGAACCTCTGCTGTGCAGTCTGAGGGTTGGGGTCAGGAGAGGGGCCTGTGGGGCTGCCTGCCTGCCCTGGGTTAGACGATGTGTGGAAGGGAGCTAGGGCTCTGGGCCACTCTGAGCCAGCGTGCCTCTGCAGGCCCTCTTTACCCAGCACCTCCTTCCCAGCCCCTCCTGGGGCCCTGGGTGTGTTCCTGGCTCTGGAACCGCCAAGGCTGTCTTTGTGCCCTTGCCAATTAGGTACTCTCTGGAATGCGGAGCATGTCCCTAACTCACCCTTGAGACCTGCTTGAATCACCTCTGCTTTATTGCTGGGCAGTGCCAGGAGACCAGTGTGCCCCCATTTCCACAGTGTCATCCACACCAATGGCCCTTGGTCAGAGATGTCTGGGACCTGCAGCAGTGAAGGCTCTGGGAGCCACAGGGGCGAGCCTTGAGTGGGTGCTCTAACCCAGCACTCCCTGAACCTGACCATGGCAGCCTTCTCCCCACGGCTCCATTAGCACTGCTGCCCATGGGCAAGTGCCTGGGAGGACCCCTTGCCACGCTCAGGGCTCTGTTTCACGAGGGGCCACAATGGTGCAGATTGGGTTCTTTTGCCGAGCCCTGGATATGGACCTGAGTACTACAGGGCTGTGTGCTCAGGGCCCACTGTCCACAGTGCAGCGTCACACAAAAACCCAGCCGCCCACCCCAGTGTGGCCTCCTTTAATCCTCCTTGAAGCCCTGGGGGTGTAGGACCGCCTGGCTTTGTGTGGGGCATGTCCCTTGGGCTTGGCCTGTTGACATCCATCTACACTTTGTGGCTCTGGGACGGGCATGACTTGGCTGAGGTCACAAAGCTGGTCAGTGGCAAAGCTGGGGTCTTCTCCCACAGTATCTAGAGCACTTGTCCACAGTGTAACAACACCAGAGTGCAAGTCCTAGGACCCCCTTGCCAGTGTCAATGGCAGCTCTGACCTAAGGTCAGGCTTCCAGGCCTCAGGTGATTCCTTTCACCCCAAGGTAGTCAGCACAGGCCACTGTCGTCCTGGGCTTTTCACAGCCACCAGGACTGTAGCAGCCAGACCCCATGGGTTCTGTGGCTGAGCTTGGTGTGGTCACTCAGAGGGCGCATGGGGCCAGGGTGTGGAGGGGAGCAGAGGGGGACCCATTCCATGTCTGACAGTGACGTGGGCTTCCTCTTCTTGCTCCCCTCCCAGGCGGTCGCCCCCCGATGGGCAGAGTTTCAGGAGCTTCTCCTTTGAAAAACCCCGGCGGCCCTCACAGGTTGACACCACGCGTGCTGACACTGGTGGGGAGGACTCTGATGAAGACTATGAGAAGGCAAGGCTGAGTGGAGAGCCCAGATCCTGGCTGTGGGTGGGTGGCTACAGGAGAGCTGCAGGCCAGGGAGGCCACTCACTGGCCATCCCGAGCCAGGAGCTTCCAGGACCCTGGAGCTGATGGAGGACGAAACACACTACAAAGCCTGGGATCTCAGCACAGGCTGGCAGCCAGTTGGCGAGTGGTATAGGGGTGGTGCTGGCCATGAGCACCACTCATACCTTGACACTGATCACCATTGGCCTCTCTCCAGGTGCCACTGCCTAACTCGGTCTTTGTCAACACCACAGAATCCTGTGAAGTTGAAAGGTCAGCATGAAGCCCTTCTTTCTCCAAAGCCTTGTTTTTGCAGACACGAGGTTCCCTGCTGCCCCCCACCACCCCAGCCCCAGCTTCTGGATTTTCTGTTCTCTTCACTCACTTTGGTGCTGGGCAGTTGCTGGCACAAGTACATGGCCAAGTGCAGCAAGACTCCTGATAGAACAAGGGATCCCATCAGCTCAGTCCCCTACGGGCCCTCCCTCTGAGCGTGGCCCAGAGCTCTGTAGGGCCAGCCCTCATGGCATCCACTGCTCTCTGAACCTGAGCTGCAGAATAGTGAGAGGACAAAAAGCCACACGGGATGGTAGGGCCAGGGGGATCCCCAAGTGGGCTGTCTGAGGATGGATCACCTGTTGACAAGACTGTTTTATTTTAGGTTATTCAAAGCCACGAACCCCCGGGGAGAGCCCCAGGATGGACTCTATTGCATCCGGAACTCCTCCACTAAGTCGGGGAAGGTTGGTGCCCAAGGAGGATGCCCTGGTGGTCACCTTGCCTAGCAAAGGCCCCCCAGGACTATTGCCTTGTGGGGGGGTCTTCTCGCTGTCCACACACCCAGCCTGACAGCAAGCACAGGACTTTACAGCTTATAGATCACTTCCCCATGCAGCCTCTTACTTGTCATCTCTGCCAAGTTCCATCCTTGGAGTCTTTGCCTGGCAGGCCCCCTGCCGATCTATTCTCAGAAACTAAGCACCATCTGCAAACTGGGGGCAATCATGGCCACCTTCCAGCACGAGCAGGAGATGGGAAGGAAGTGCTGGGGCCCCAGGACTCTGATGGGGATATGGGGGTTCCTGAACTTTCAAGGGGTGGCTGCTTGGGGCAGTGGGAATGACAGGAGGTCTGTCAGCTCCACCTCTGCCCCTTCAAGGGTGAATTGTGTGACCTCATTAAGCCTCAGTTTCCCCATGTGTCTCAGAGATGGTCCTAGGGTGGACCAGGATCTGCCACTGTTATTCAGGTCTCATCAGAGGCTAACTGGGGGCAGAGTCCTGGGGCAAGGGGCTGCCTGTCTTGACCCTGCTGTTCACGGGCAGAGCAACCCCCAAGGGCCACAAGACCCAGCCTCAGTCCTGCTGCCTGCCCCTCGGTCTCCAAGGTTTGTCTTTCTGGAAGTCAGTGCTGCTCTCAGTTGAGCCATCCGCTGCCCACTTCTCTCCCGGCAGGTTCTGGTCGTGTGGGACGAAACCTCTGACAAGGTGAGGAACTACCGCATCTTTGAGAAGGTAAGCAGGCTGGCCCTGCCCGCGGGCCCTGGGCAGGTGGGGGACCTTGGCCTGGAGCTTAGCGGGGGCAGGGCAGAGTCTCCCTGATAGAGTATAGGCAATGGGTGGACTGAGGCAGGCATTTCCAGATGCCACTTCTCCACTGCCTCAACCTCCCCCCTCCCCTTGCCTAGCTGTGTCCTCATCTCACCCTAGAGGGGATGGAGTGATCCCCTCTATGTAAATAGCCTGCCTTGGGGCTTATTTACAGACCTTGGCTGTATCCCCTGGACCGAGTTGGGGTAATGAGGTGGGAATTTGGGACAGGCAGCTAGGAGGTGACACAGAGCAGTGGGAGCAGACCTGACTGTTGTCATTACTGCCAACTGCCCCATGTTGCAGGGATGGGCAGGCTAGCCCAACCCCCCTGACCTTGCCACCTTCCCCCAAACCAGGACTCTAAATTCTACCTGGAGAGCGAGGTCCTGTTTGTGAGTGTGGGCAGCCTGGTGGAACACTACCACACCCACGTGCTGCCCAGCCACGAGAGCCTGCTGCTGCAGCACCCCTACGGCTACGCTGGGCCCAGGTGACACCTGTGCCGTGCACTGCTGGGCAGAGGTGACCCTGGGGGCCATGACCCCAGGCCATGCGGATGAAGACTGGCCTGCATGGGAGCGTGAGCAGGAACAAGCACAGTGCTGTGACCTGGGGCCTCCCCCACTGACACCCTATAGAATCTGCCAGGCCAGGCCCCACCCAGCAGGCTGGGTCCCCTGGGCTAGGCCAGGCCCTGGGCTCCAGAGGACTGGGGACTCTCCTATCCCACCCTGCCTGCCCTGCCCACTTCTCAGGAGCCCAGGGTCCCAGGACAGAGCCCTGCCTGGGCTTCACAGATAGGAATTCTGGTCCCCCTCAGCATACCCATCCTGCGCTGGGCTAGGAGCTGGGCAGGGTTGGGGCATTTGGGCTGGGGGCAGGGGCTGGCCCCAGGATCCCCCAGGAACGCTAAGACACAGGCTCCAGGAGGGGCTGTTGCCACACAATAAAGCACAGAAGACCTTTGCTTCGGTGGCTGGTGCTTTATTGGGAGGAGGGAGTGATAGGTGTACCCACACCAACGTACAGGTGGTGACTGCAGCAGGTCAGCTCATAGGAACCCTTGAGGTAGTCTCTCTATCTTCCAGGGCACAGGTTACTAAGTGACTTGTCCCAGCTGCACAGCTGATAACAGAACAGGCCCCAAACTTGGGCAGTGTGTGCTCAGAGCCCGCACGCCAAAGCACCAGTTTCTGCTGCTGTGGGTCATGACCAGGCAACGGGGCTGCAGAGCTAACAGGTCCCCCACATCTCCAGTTGGATCATTTGCTGGATTAACAAATGGTTACTGGGAGACAGCTGGGCAGGAGGTGCTCACAGTGCATGCTGTCCAGAGCAGTGGGGTGTGCAGGGGCTAGGAGCTTGCAACCCAGCTGGTGGCTCCAGGAAGGTTTCCTGGAGGAAGTGACAGCTACAGTGGGGCAGGAAGAGTGGGCCCTGAGTAGGCCAAGGGTAGGTGGGGACCATGGTACCCAGATGCCTGAGTCTCTTGGCGATCCCCAGCTGAGGCCCAGCCCTGATCATCCCTCACTTCCTGTCATGAATTCCAGTAGGCCACTCTCCCTGGCACAGTCATCTGGGCTGGATTTTTTTGTGAAAACAGACTCAGCTGGGGGCCGGGGCTAGGAGGGATCCTGGAGCCATCTGATTCCTCACTGCACTTTATGCTGGGAAAGGAATGTGCTGTGTAAAACCCAAGCCACCACAGCACTTGTGCCCACTGGCCAGTGATTAACAGTCCTTTGAGGAGGCCCTGTGTTTGGACTTCCCCTCTCTCTAGCCCTGGGGCATGTTCTCGGGTGGGGTGGTCAACAGATGGGGGAGGCCATGGCTCCCTGCCCTGAGATGCTGTGGGGAGGATTGGGGGTGACAGTGGCCATCTGCTTCCAGGAACCGAGTGTCCAGTATGGTCCCTGCAGATGCTTCCTCTTCAGCCTGCCTGGGGAGGGGTCAATGCAACATGGTCAAGTTTGGGGCACGGGGAGCTTCCAGTGTTTCCTACCATCTCTGGGAGACCAGCAATTCCTCCTCCGTGTGGTCATAATTCTTTGCCCTCTCTGCCCTGAACTCGCTTGGGGAACCCACTGAGGCACGCCATTCCCCACTGTGGCTGTAGCTTCCCTTCCTGTGAAATTTTAAATGGCTTAGATTGGAGAAGCAGTTTCTAGCCAGTGCCCCTGTGCTGGTGATGTGCTGTAGGACTCAGGACACAATGGCTTTTAGCTAACATGTGGCCACTTTGGAGCCAGCTCAGTGGCTGAAACACATTTGAAGATCTCTGAGCTAGAATGTTTGGGAGTTCTGGGGCTCAGAGCCAGGTGATAGGTCCTTCTGGCCTCCTGGACACATGAGACCTGTGGCTGTCCAATGCCCACCCCAGGGCCTGGCCTGGGCTTGCCTCTCCTCCCAGGCCCAGGGCCTGTCCGGACAGCTGCCCACCTCTTTCTGAACTGCATCCCTGGCCCAGGGCCTCAGCTGCAAGTATGTGTGTGTTGCAGATGGTGGATAGGGTCCCAGGCCATGGTCCTTCCCACATGAAGGAGGGGCTGGAAGGGGTCCCACTCCCTCCTGAGACCTGCCATGAGTCTTCCATTCATCATATAGTGCTGAAGGGTGGTTACCACTTACTGAACACGTCTTGTGTTCAAGGGGCTGAGCTGGGTACTTGACATAGTTTGACTGGAGAAGCAGCTACTATTAGTTGTGTTTTATAGGTGAGAAAACCTAGGCTCAGAGAGGCCTGGATTCAAGTCCCAGCTCTGCCACTTACTGCCATGGGATCTGTCCCTCCCTGCTCTGAGTGTAGACCCTGGCCCTTGCCTAGCCCTCACCACCCTTCACGGCCTCCGATAGTCATTGTGGGGTGTCTAGTTAGTCCACATCCTAGGGCTAGGCATATCTTCCCCCACCTGAGGGGGCCATAGCTCTGGGGGGAATAAAACTGACCTGCCTTGCTCTGCTTTGCCGTCCCTGCCCCAGTCTGTGGAGATAAACCAACAGGAGGCCTAGGACGTGCCCGGGGGCTATCCTACTCATCTTACAGAGAGGGAACCAAGGCTCAAAGAGGATTCACTGACTTGCCCAGCGTCGTGAGTTCAGAGATGGGTTCAATTCCTGGGCCCTGGAAAAGGGCCCCAGACACTTTGGGAAGCTTCTCCAAGCCAAGGACTGAACATGGTTTTACTTTTCTGACAGTTGATCAGAAAGAGTTCAGTGAGTCTCTACGCTTTCTCTTGATAGAGATTCTTACTGTAAAAAGAGATGTTTTTAGAACAAGAAGAGACCTCAAAAAACAAGTCTGGAGTTGCTCCCAGTCCCCACCCAATGTGGGTCACATTGCATGGACGCCCCCTGCTGGTCCAAGGAGGAGCTTCCTGCACCCCAGGTTGGGAGGGTGTCTCTGCTGGGGCAGAAGGAAGTGCCAGGGAAGACAAGGCAGCGGGCCTGGGCCCAAGGGGCTTCTTGCCCAGTGCCCACTGGGGCTGGCCTCTGGAGGGGATGGCCTAGAGACCAAGGCCACACAAGGAGTATGGGGTAGAGTTGGTACTTGAACCAAATCCATGCGTCTCTAGAGGCAGTGGGGGGGGGGGGGAGGCACAGCCTCTGTCTCTGGCTGTGACCCAGTAGCTTGGAGCCCCTCACCAGGCAACTCGCTCCCATGGGTGGCCCCTTGTCTTTGTGCCTGCACGTCCTGTCCCTCCTCCCTGGAAAAGACTGCCTGATGAGGGGTCTTGGGAAGGGCTCCTGTCCTGGGGAGGCAGTGACCCACCGAAGATGGTTGATAGTGGTCATCCCCCAGCAAGCTACCTTCCAGCACTGTCTCACCAGAGGGAGAGTCTTGGGGTGCAGAGCCAACCTGATCCCATCTGCCTCCTTCACACCTTCCTTTGCTCCTCAGGAACCTTAGAGGCTGCCTGACAGCTGCCTCTGCATCACCCTCTGGCTTCATCCGTGGCCATGCCCCGAGCTACTTAGAGCTGAGGCACGCTCCTTTTTCCTTTCATTTCCTGTGGAATAAAACACACATTCAGAGCAGTGAGCAAAATACAAATGTGCAGCCTAACAAATTGTTAGGAAGTGAACATCCGTGTAACCCCGTTAAGAAGGAGCCTCTCCAGCACCCATGTGCCCTCCCCGCCGCAGTGCCACCCCCTCGCGCTCTCACGGGTGACCCCTCCCCCAGCTTTGGTGAGGCTCATGTTCTTGTTTTGCTGTAAAGCCTTCATCAGCCAATTATGCATCCGTCACAGTGGTTTCCTGTTTTCGTATTTTGTGTAAATGGAATCATACAGATGCCAGCTTTGGCATCTGGCTTCTTTGCTAATCATAGAGATTTGTTCATGTTGCTGTGCGTAGCTATAGTTTGTTCAAGTTGCTTGCTGAAAACTGTTCCATTGTATGACTGTATCGTAGTTCATAGATTCATTTTATTGTAGATGGACTTGTAGTGTGTTTCCAGTTTGGGGCAATCACAGACAATGCTGCTAGCATGTCTTGTCTGTGTTTCTGATGGATGTGTGCACGAATTTCTCTAAGGTATGTACCCAGAACTCCTGGGTCCTAGGGCATCAGGATCTGTCACTGTTTCCCAAGAATGTTATTGTTCCACTTTACATTCCCCAAACAGTAAAAGAGAATTTTCTTGGTTCCTTATCCTTGTCAACACTTGGTATTGTCAGACTTTTTTCATTTTTGCTAAACTGGTAGGTGTATAATTATGGCTTTAGTATGCATTTAGCTAATTACTAATGAGGTTGAGCACATTTTCATGTGTTTATCAACTATTTTGATTTTGTCTCCTGTGCTTATTCACGTCTTTTGCCCATTTTTGTATGTGTTGTTTGTCTCTTTCTTATTAATCTAATTTTTTTTTTTGAGGAAGATTAGCCCTGAGCTAACTGCTGCCAGTCCTCCTCTTTTTGCCGAGGAAGACTGGCCCCGAGCTAACATCCATGCCCATCTTCCTCCACTTTATATGTGGGACGCCTACCACAGCATGGCGTGCCAAGTGGTGCCATGTCTGCACCCGGGATCTGAACTGGCGAATCTGGGCCACCGAGAAGCAGAATGTGTGAACTTAACCGCTGCGCCACCAGGCCGGCCCCAATAATTTTTTTTTTAAGATTGGCACCGGACCCAACATCTGTTGCCAATCTTTTTTTTTCTTCTCCTCAAAGCCCCCCAGTACATAGCTGTATATTTAGTTGTAGGTCCTTCTGGTTGTGCTATGTGGGACACTGCCTCAGCATGGCTTGATGAGCCATGCCATGTCTGCACCCAGGAGCGTAATTGGCGAAACCCTGGGCTGCTGTAGCGGAGCGCACGAACCCAACCACTCAGCCATGGGGCCGGCCCCCTAAAGAATTCTTTATGTAGCCTTGATTTTGTCAGTAATGTGTGTCGCACATGTCTTCTTCAACTCTATAATTGTTTTGTGTATATGGCGGGAGGTAAGGATTCACTTTCCGTTTTTCCCCATAGGTTTTCCCACCTATCCCTACATCGCTTATTTATAATCTGCCCTTCACCCAGCCATCTGCAGTGCCATCTGTGATGTATCCATATTTATGTAGGTCTGTTGCTGGACTCTTTATTCTGTTCCATTTGTCTGTCTGTTCTTAGGCAAACACCAAAAACTATCTGAATTAGTCACTTAATCATTTCTTGATATCTGGTAAAGTAAGTCCTCATCTTATTTTTCTTCTTTGAGAGTATCTTGGCTATTCTGGCTCTTTGTATTTCCATGTAAGTTTTTTCTCCCTTATAAGTTTTAAAATCAGCTTGTCATTTCCATTAATAACAACTCAGCTGGTATTTTGATTGGGAATTCATTGTAGCTATAAATCATCCTGGGGAAAATTGACACCTTTACCACATTGAGTCTTTGATTAGTGAACATGGTCTGCTTCTGTATTCATTTGGGTCTTGAAGGTTTGCCAATGGGATTTTATAATTTTCTCCATTATAGTTTTGCTCAGCTTTTGTTAGGTTTGATTCATAGGTACTTCATATGTCTTTTAGTCTGTTGTAAACTGTGTATGTTTGTAATTTCATTATTTTGGGTTTGTTGCTAGCATATAGGATATACCTTGTCTTTTAACTGGAGCGTTTTGTCCATTTGTGTTTAACGTAATTAAACCTACTGTCTTATTTTCTGTTTTGTATTGTCCCATTTGTGTTTGTATTTCTTTTTTTCTCCTTTTTTCCCTTCTTTTGGATTGAGCAATTCTTTTTTATCATTCCATTTTCTCTCTTCTTCCAGTTTAAAAGTTATGCAGTCTATTTCTATTCTTACTGAAGTCTAGAGTAATAAATACTTTTACTCTCCTGGACAACACAAGGACTTCAGGTGACTTTAGCTCCCTTGGTCTCCCTCATTACCTGATATTATTGTTGTATGTATCTAGTTCTGTGTTTTTTTTTAAACTCCAACCAAGACAATATTTCTTTTTTGTTTTTTGGAAAATGAAGATGTATTTTAATAGCATTAAAACTTTTTTTTATTATGGTAAAATATACATAATATAAAATTTACCATTTTAGCCATTTTAGGTACACGGTTCAGTGGCATTAAGTACATACACATTGTTGTGAACCATCACCACCATCCATTCACATAAGTCTTCATCCTGTAAAACTGAAATGCTATACCTATTAAACATAGCTCCCCATTCTCCCCTCCCCAGCCCCTGGCAACCACCATTCTATTGTCTGTCTCTATGAATTTGACTGCTCTAGGCCCCTCCCACAAGTGGAATCATAGTTTGTCCTTTTGTGACTGGCTGATTTTACTTAGCACGATGTCTTCAAGATTCATTCATGTTGTAGTATGTGTCGGAATTTACTTCCTTTTTAAGGCTGACTAAAATTCCATTGTGTGGATGGACCACATTTTGCTTTTCCATCCATCTGACAATGCACACTTGAGTTGCTTCCACCTTTTGGTTTTTGTTAACAATGCTGCTATGAACATGGGTGTACAAATATCTGTTAGAGTCTCTGTTTTCATTTCTTTTGGGTATATATTCCAAAGTGGAATTGCTGGGTCGTATGCTAATTCTCTAAGTTTTTGAGGAACCACCATACCATCTTCCACAGTGGCTGCACCATTTTACATTCCCACCAGCAATGCACAAGGGTTCCAATTTCTCCACATTCATTTTTTTTTTTTTTTAAAGATTTTTTTTTCCTTTTTCTCCCCAAAGCCCCCGGGGACATAGTTGTATATTCTTCATTGTGGGTCCTTCTAGTTGTGGCATGTGGGATGCTGCCTCAGCATGGTTTCATGAGCAGTGCCGTGTCTGCGCCCAGGATTTGAACCAACGAAACACTGGGCCACCTGCAGCAGAGCGCGCGAAGTTAACCACTTGGCCACGGGGCCGGCCCCAAATTTTTTTTTTTCTTTTTTGAGGAAGATTAGCCCTGAGCTAACTACTGCCAGTCCTCCTCCTTTTTGCTGAGCAAGCCTGGCCCTGAGCTAACATCCGTGCCCATCTTCCTCTACTTTATACATGGGATGCCTACCACAGCATGGTGTGCAGAGCGGTGCCATGTCCGCACCCGGGATTCGAACCAGCAAACCCCAGGCCGCCGAGAAGTGGAACGTGCGAACTTAACCGCTGCGCCACTGGGCAAGCCCCCACATTCTTGCCAAAATTTTTTTCTTCTTCCTTCTCCTTCTTCCTTCCCCTTCTTCTTCCTTCTCCGTCATTCTAATAATAGCAATCCTAATAATTGATGTTAAGTGGTATCTCATGGTGATTTTGATTTGCAGTTCCCTAATGATTAGTGATGCTGAACATCTTTTCATGTGCTTATTGGCCATCTATATATCTTTGGGAAAATGTCTATCCAAGTCCTTTGCTCATTTCTTTCTTTCTTTCTTTTTTTTAAAGGTTGGCACCTGAGCTAACAACTGTTGCCAATCTTTTTTTTTTTTTGGCTTTATCTCCCCAAATCCCCCCGGTACATAGTTGTATATCTTAGTTGCAGGTCCTTCTAGTTGTGGCATGGGGGATGCCACCTCAGCATGGCCTGAGGAACGGTGCCACGTCCACGCCCAGGATCTGAACCAGCAAAACCCTGGGCCGCCACAGCAGAGCGTGCGAATTTAACCACTTGGCCACGGGGCCGGCCCCCTTTGCTCATTTCTTAATTGGTTTGTTTGCTTTTTTCGTGTTGAGTTGTAGACCGTATTTTTTATAAGTTTTCTTAGATTGCATTCTTCAGAAGCAAAACCTGAAACGGGGATCTTGTGCAAGTGATTTATTGAAGGAATGTTCTCAGGATAAGCTGAATGCTGGAATCAGGATAGGGCAAGGGACAAAACAAACCATGTAAGTGGTCTATGCTGGAGATTAGGTTTTTTTTGAGGAAGATTAGTCCTGAGCTAACATCTGCTGCCAATTCTCCTCTTTTACTGAGGAAGACTGGCCCTGAGTTCACATCCGTGCCCATCTTCCTCTACTTTATATGTGGGACACCTACCACAGCGTGGCTTGCCAAGCAGTGCCGTGGCTTGCCAAACAGTGCCATGCCTGCACCAGGGATCCAAACCGGTGAACCCCGGGCCGCTGAAGTGGAATGTGCGAACTTAACCGCTGCTCCACCCAGCTTGCCCCTGGAGATTAGTTTTAGCCTCATCCCACAGGGGGCTCTAGAGTATGAATTGTCCTGCAGAGTTGGTCCTGCTTTAAAGTAGGGGAATCAGCCTTGTGTGCCCCTGGACCATAGTTATTGACTATGGGCTGTCCAGGTATGGAGGTAATCTCCTGGGCAAGGGCAACACTGGTGATAGGGGGTCTGTGGGACATTGGCACCTGACACTCTCAGCACCTGGAGAGGGGCCCACTTCCAGCACCAATCCAGAAAGGGAATCTGGGCAGGGCAGCAACGGTGACTACTAAGTCCACCCCTTCAACTGCTCATATCCACCTATTTCTCACATTAAGTTCACTCCATTCAGACACAGATTCTTCAGTATTCTGATTGGTCACAGTATCTGGGAGAACTTCCAAGAGATGGGCAGAGGGATGAACTATAGCCCACCCTGCTGCAGTAGCCCTCAAGGCCACAATCAATACTCAACATCTCCCTTTTACACCGCCCACTCTAGATTTCTCTTCTTCATGGCTAGCACTTTGGCTCTTCTAGATGGTTCACCCCTGAGGGTCTGAGCTCCTTGGAGTCTGCCCTCATCAGGCCGTGTTGCCATACTTGCCTATTTACAGTTACTGGTTATGGGAGTAGCAAGAGATGCCCCACCCCTCCAAATGCCTGAGTGCCCAAAATATTCCTGCCTGCCTCCATCATGTGGCTGGTAGCCCTACATACTCACAATAATGAGTGTCAGTTACCCCAGCCATTGTGGTCACTCCTTTCTGTGCTTACTGGTCTACTGGCACAAGTTGTCCCAAGTGACCAGGTAGCAGATGTAGCTTCAACTTTACTGTGTCTCCTGGTAGAAGTGTCCTGTTTAATAGCCAGGACCTATAGGTTTACAGCACTTAATGTTGCAGAACAGGAAGCACAAATTCCTCAAGTGGGTCACTGGGTATTCTACCTATTAGGCACAAAGTCTTGTAAAATGGTTATTTATTGATACAGAGTATACACTGCTTCCTGGGGACAGCACTCCATCCTCTCATGATGTCATCTTCAAGTTGGAGCCTCAGCTGAGTCTTCATAGGCTAGGCCATCCCTCTAGCAAACCAGCGACTTCTGGATGGTGCAGCATGTGATAGGATGGTAGGTCCCTGGTCCTGTGCCCATTATCATACCTCCTTTGCCTTAGAGCAGGTCCTTTGGTGCCAGGCAGTTATGTGGGATTCCATGTCAGCAAACCAGATATTTAAGCCTTTGATAGTGGTGCTGGCTGAAGTATTTATTGCAGGCAGAAAAGGCAAACCCACACCCAGATACATGGCAATCATGGTGAGCATGTGTTATTGCTTTTTTAGAACAGAAGGGATCCAATGTAATCATCTTGCCACCAAGGGGCTGGTTGGCTCCTCTGGGGGGCTCAACCTTGGTCATTGATGCTGACAGGTTAGACATTTGGCAGTTGCAGTAGCTGGATCAGCCTTGGTTACAAGGAGCCTCTGCTGTAGGGCTCAGGCATAGCCTCCACCCTGCCACCATGGCTACTTTGTTCATGAGACTATTGTGCCAGCATAGTGGTGGCAGAGCACAGATCCTGGCTGATGCCCATTGGCCGAGCCATTCTGTCCACTTGGTGGTTTGGAGCCTCTGTGGTGGATGCTTACTGGTGGACGTTAGCATGCAGTACAAAGATCTTCACCGTTTGTGCCAATTGCCATAGGTCCTTCCACATCCGTTTCTTGCTCAGACTTCTTTGTCCCTGAACTTCCAGATTGCTCCTTCCAGGCTCCTGACCAACCAGCTAAGCCATTTCCCGCTGCCCATGAGTCCAGGCCATGTCTCTCTCCACACAAAGCGAATGGCCATGTTCACCATCTGAAACTTTGTCTATTAGGATGATTTCCCCTCACCACCTTCTTTCAGGGTGACTGCTGAGTGGGGATACAGTGCAGCAGCAGGCCATTTTCAGCCCACAGCAACACTGAGACGACTTTCCTGTGAACCAAGCACATGCTTTTTCCTCCTCTGTCACCGTCTCACAGGGAATCCCCCTGAAACCCTAGGTGTGAGCTGAGGGAGAAATGTCAGAGCTACAGTGGTAGGAGTCTGGACCACTTCCCTCTGCACCTACATGAACCCAATCCTGAATCTATCACTTCCAGATTATGATGTATCTACCTGACTTTATGTCTTGATAGTCTGACAGAACCAAGTGATGGGCAGTTCTGGCCTCACAGTACTTTTGATGTTCTATAGGAACATTCATTTCTACCAGAGCCCAGTAACAAGGCAGATGTTACTTTTTGAGCTGCTTGGATCTGTGGGTTTGTAGTTTTCATCAAATTTGAAAAAAATTCAGCCATCATCTCTTCAAATAGTATTTCTGTCCTCCTCCCAACCCCACCTCCATTTTTAGGGACTCCAATTACACACATATTAGGCCTCTTGAAGTTGTCCTACAGCTCACTGGTCCCCTGTTCATTCTTTGCCAGGATCTTTTCTCTCCATGTTCCATTTAGTTTCTTTTTCCATGTCTAATATTTTACTATTCCATGTCCAATATTTTCCATGTTCACTAACATTTTCTTCTGCCGTGTCTAATCTGCTGTTATTCCCATCCAGTGTATTTTTCACCTTTGGAAGTTTGAGTTGGGTCTTTTTTATATCTTCTATGCCTCTACTTAACATGCTCAGTCATCTTCTACTCCTCTCTCCCTCCCTTCTTTCCTTCAGCAAGCCCTTACTGACCCCTCTTTGGGCCAGGCCTTGTTGCTAGGTGCAAGGGAAACAAGTGAATGAGACAGAATTGTGGAGTCTTGTCAGGAAAGCCTTTCGAGAAGAGTTAATGTCCAGGAGACCCTGAGATCTGAGGTCACTATTATTCATAGACCCCATCCTTGACCCTTCTGTGGGCAAAGCCAAATAGGCCCCTGCTGGGAGGGGAGGCATGGGTTCCGCATTATTCTTCCACTGCCCAGCTTGGGCCTCAGCTTTCTATGGGTATAAAGGGAACGAGAAGCCCTGCCTGTTTGTCCCTGAACTTCCAGATTGCTCCTTCCAGGCTCCTGACCAACCAGCTAAGCCACTTCCCACTGCCCATGAGTTTTTTTTGGCTCAGATGAGACAACAGGAGGCACCCTTTAGGGGAAGGTGCCGATGTAGTCTCTAGGCTAGCCAGGTCTCGTCAATGCCCCCGCCTAGACTCCTTCCCCGGTTCTGCGGAGAGGACCGGCACTTGTTCATCCAGAACCGGCAGCTCAGGCCCTGGCCACCACGCAGCTGCCCTGTCTGTGGAGCCTTATCAGGGTCCACAGGCCCCGCCATCCTAACCACACCCTGGCTGTCAGCCCGCCCCCAAACTCTGCCTGAGGCTCTGCCCGCCGCCGGGGGCTTCTGGACAGAGACCAGCACGGGGCGGGGCACGCGGGGGCGGGGTCCACCTGCTGGAGGAGTGAGCGAGCGAGGCGGGCACTTGCGACTGATCCCGGCTCGGACAGCCCCCTGCCCACGCAGGGCGTGGGACGGGACCGTTTAGTACGTCCTGCTGCGGATCCAGTGAATCTGCTGGCAGGCCTCCCCGAGCCTGTGCAGCGACAAAGAATGAGCGAACGAGCGGTTCCGGGTGAGGGGGCGGCGCCGGCACAGCAGACCCTGACTGCTTCAGCGAGGAGGGCTGTGGGGCTCCACCAGTGCGCCGACGCTGCCGCCTAGCCGACCCTCCGCCGCCGGCGGGGCAGCACCGAGGCGGGTCTCAGCAAGCGCGCGTGGCCACAGGCAGCGGCAC
>NC_060269.1:153495872-153523554 GCF_021613505.1 Equus quagga | reverse complement strand
GGGCGGAGGCGCTGGCGGAGCTCGGGTCCGGCCGGGGGGCCGCCGTGGGAGGGTCGGCTGCGTTCGGCCGTCGGCCGTGACCGGGCGCGGAGGACGACGCTCTGCAGACCGTTCGCCGCACGGGCTTCTCGTGCGACCGCCGGGGCAGCTCGTTTCTGGGCTGGGCGGTGGGCTTCGGGGGTGCGTGTGGAAAAGGAGGACCCGGCCCGGACGCTGGGTGCGCGCGGGGCCCACGGCCGCCCGGTCCGTGCCCGGGGCGCTGCCGGCGCGAGGGCTGTGCAGACGCTGACCGCCGCGGCGCCGGGCCCCGCCGGCCGGCTCTCGTGGGCAGAGCGCCCGCTCCTGCCGGAGGAGAAGAGCCTCGGGCGGTGGTAGTCGGGGGGTCCTGGAACTTCTCTAGAGAAGGAGCTCTTGGCGTCTTCGCCCCCTCCCCCCGCCTTTTCTTTCTTTCTTTTTCGTTGTTTTCGGAGGTGTAAGGGCCCCTGCCTTTAACAGTTATTTTTGCTGTTGTAATTCGTGGCTCTGGGTATTTTGCGGGTGATTTGTGTTCACTTCAGGCATGCCTACCTTGAAATAAATATTTTGGTTAACCTGAAACGGCCGGCGGTGTGACCATATGCTTTTATGCTTAAACGACATACATCAATTGTCATGTCCCTAAGCACCAAAAACATAGCTGATAGCTGTGTGCAATGCTGATGAGTTATTACAGAGAGGTTTTTTTGCGTGTGAAAAATTGATTGAAATCTTAACAGGGGTAGGAGATAGGCTGCTGAAAGGTCCACTGTGTCTCGTTTGCAGAACGCCTCGAGAGAGGCCCCAGTGAAGACGAGCAGGGGTGAGGGAGAGGGGAGGGCCTGTCAGCCGGAGGGGGGATTGTGTGAGGGTGGGGTTGTGAAAAATCGGAGTCCTTAATTAATGGGCAAGTGCCAGCCACGTGTAAGTTATTTTTTTTAAGTCCAAAATCTTAATGTACCCCTTTGATTCTGACTATGGGGAAGACAAGAATAAGTAAAGTTGTTTTTTAAGGAAGTGGATGATTTTGGCGGTCAGAACTGTTTTGCAAAGTTTTGATGTGGTTTACAGCAGGACAGGTGGTCTGATTTGTTTTACGGCTTGTGTCTGTTTAGGTTTTAGTTACAGAGGCTCATGAAGGACATGAATCTAAATTCTACCCAGTCTCCAAAAGATGGGATAGTTTTTTTCCTAAAATATAATTTATGCAGCTGATTATTTTTCTCCTTTAACTCTGACGTTATCTAATGCTGATAAGGTTTGTTTGGTGCTCAGTTTTGTGTTAATTGATTTTACCATAAAAGCTGTTTCTTTAGATAATTGTTAGTTTTTAGTTAATTCTTTCAAGTAGTCCTTGTATTGGATCAGAAAAGTAAATACTGAAATGCTTTAAAAGATACTTTAGAAAAAGCTTAAAAAAGTCAAATATCTGACTATGTTAAAATTTTCTTGTCTCACAATTTTTAACAGTTTGAGTGTTAATTTTAAAAAGACATTTTTAGTATGTGAAACTTAGAGTTTAAATTGACTTATTTATTTTTACACATTTGATTTTTCTCTCACATGCACTACGCTCATCCAGCTTCAACAGATAGTAACTCGTAGCCAATCTTGCTTTATCTGAACCCCACAAACCCAGATGTCATATCATTTATTTTTTTTAGATTTTTAAAAAAAATTTTTTTCCTTTTTCTCCCCAAAGCCCCCCGGTACGTAGTTGTATATTCTTAGTTGTGGGTCCTTCTAATTGTGGCGTGTGGGACACTGCCTCAGCATGGCTCCATGAGCGGTGCCATATCTGCACCCAGTGTTCAGACTGACGAAACACTGGGCCGCCTGCAGCGGAGCGTGCGAACCTAACCACTCGGCCACGGGGCCAGCCCCTGTCATGTCATTTTAACTGTTAAATATTCAGTATATATATCTACATGCATCTTTTAAAAAAGGTAAATTCAAATACCACTATCACAGAATTTCTCATTACCTTCAAATGTTCACACAGTATTAAAATAAGAATTTCTTGATTGCCTCATAATTTTTTTTTTTTTGAGGAAGTTTAGCTCTGAGCTAATATCTGCTGCCAATCCTCCTCTTTTTGCTTTTTGCTGAAGAAGACTGGCCCCGAGCTAACATCTCTGGCTGTCTTCCTCTATGTTTTATATGTGGGACACCTGCCATAGCATGGCTTGATGAGCAGTGTGGAGGTCCATGCCCTGGATCTGAACTGGTGAACCCTGGGCCACCAAAGCAGAGCCTGCAAACTTAACTGCTCTACCACTGGGCTGGCCCCATTTCATAATTTTCTTGACCATTTGAATCAGGTTCCAAATGCTATTCATACGCTGTGACTTGTTTTAGTCTATAGGTTCCCCCTCCATCTTTTATGTCTTGTAACTTATTTGTTGCTGAAACTCGATAGTTTGTGCTGTGGAATTACAAGCGGTCTGGATTTTGGTCTATATTGTAGTTTACACAGAATTTACTGTAAATTTAATCTAATTTAGTTAGATCTAAAGGTGTAGTCAGTTTCAGATTTCATTAATTTTTGGCAAGAAGACTTTATAGGTTAGTAGACAGATAAGGATTAGTTAGTAGTCTTGTTATCATTGCTTGATGCTCAGTGCTTAGAGTCATTATTTCATTAGGCATTGAAAAATGATATTTTAGTTATAACTTCATCATTTATTAGCTGGAATACCTCCATAAAGATAAATTTCCCCTCTTGCATAATTTGGTTACCATGAATTATAGCTCTTTTAGGAAAGGCAGGATAAATGCTTAATTCCTCTCCATTATTTACTAGTTTTCAAAATAATGAGTTGGCATCCTGCAAAAGTAGCCAGTGAGTTGTGTATATGTGTTTGTGTCATTGTGAACTCGTGGATTTAAACATATTTGGTATGGTTCAATCCATTGTAGATACTATCCTTTTTGATGCTTGGATTGTCCCATCTTTGTCTAATAGGAATCTGCTAAAATTGACTCCTAAATCCTTTAGACACAACTCTAATAGTCTTTAATTGCTCTTCTTTCTGGTATGACAAACTGCACCAGGCTTGTCTTGTACATATTTTGTCCCAGCCCTGGAATTGTCTATTTCTCCAAGGGGCCTTGGATTCTTTTAATGAAATAGTATTTAGTAACCACATTCTGGGCCCTGGGGTTGTTCATTGCTACTAGGTTGATCGTTGTTGCTAGGTCTTTTCAGTGCACAGATCTTGGGTTACTGATACTTCCAGTTGTAAAGCAAGATGACAGAGTTCTATCTAACCTTCTTGATCTTACACCTGTATCATTTTTCTAAGACAAACATCTTGATTCTAATTACTCATTATTTTCCCCCACACTGTACACTTGTCAGTCTCAGATGAATAACATGAGCATTACCACCAACAAATAAGAAGTGTTTAAGAATTTTTTTACGTCCTTTTAGGGGTAGGTAGTCAAATTACTGTATTGAGGTCAATTAAAATAGTTACTCTAAGTTTTTGCCACCACTGGCTGTATAGTTTGGGTCTTCTCTTTTTATTTTGCTTTCACTATTTAGGGATTGCTTCTTGAAAATGTAATTTTGCTTTATAATTATGTAAAATACTAATAAGGCTTTCAAAACCAAGCATATAAAACAGGATGTATTCAAAGAAGTTTTGCTTCTTTATGTTGCCATCCTCTTCACGCTGTTCCTTCTTTTCCCAGATAACTGTTTTTTTTTTACTTTTTAACCCCCTTCACTCATTTATCTCCCTCCCACCCCCAGCATTTAAGTGAGACCATACGGTGTTTGTCTTTTTCTGTCTGACTTATTTTACTTAGTAAAATATCCTCAATGTCCATCTATGGTACAAATGGCAGGATTTCCTTTTTTTTTTTTTTTTCTGGGGAAGATTAGCCCTGGGCTAACTGCTGCCAATCCTCCTCTTTTTGCTGAGGAATACTGGCCGTGAGCTAACATCCATGCCTATCTTCCTCCACTTTATACGTGGGACGCCTACCACAGCATGGCTTTTGCCAAACTGTGCCATGTCCGCACCTGGGATCCGAACTGGCGAACCCCTGGCCGCCGAAGCGGAACATGCGCACTTAACCTCTGTGCCGCTGGGCTGGCCCCTACTGAGAAGACTTTAGCTTTATCTGTTATGTTGTGGTCAACAGTACTGGTGTTAAAGATTTCAGTTTTGCATTTTTCTTTTTTTAAGCAGCTGTTGTTTCAGCCCTTCAACTGCAGTAATACAGTTTTGGGTTGGTTTCAGAAACGCCATTTCTGGGATAAAATCATTTAATTCATATTGATACTGTAAGTTTGTTATTGTTAAATTGTTAACATCACAGTTTGGTAATTTGCTTTCTCTCTTGTTACCTATTATTCTCTCACTCATTATCTATCTACATATTCACTGAACTCTGAGTATTTAAGCTTTAAAGTCTAAAACATTAGACCTGTAGATTCTAAGTGTGTGAAAAATAGTACCTGTAGCTATAGTCCCTAATGCTGTCTTGATAACATCAGTTTTGTGAGTTCTACCTTCAGAATACATCCCGACCCAGTCCTTCTGTCCCATCTCCACTGTCACCTCCTGGGTCTCAGCAGCTGTCACATCTCCCTTGGACTGCTACAGCAGCCTCCAGCTGGTCTCCCTGAGTCCTTTCTTCCCACCCATTCTCCACCCATCAGCTAGGGTGATTTATGCAAAATATAAATTAGATTGTGTTCTGTCTTGTTAAAACCTTTCAAATACTGATAAAGTGGTTGCCTCTAGGGAATTGTGTAGCTGTTGGACAGGGGTGGGAGAGAGACTTACTTTTCACTGTATAACCTTATATACCTTTTGAATTTCGATTCATGTAATTGGATTATGTACTCAGAATAAAATAAGTAATGTTACAGAGAAAACAAAAAAACTCAGTAACTTCCCATTGTACTTAGAACAAAATCAGATTTCTTACGTGATCTCCAGGCTCACTTTCTACTATTCTTCCACTTGCTCATTTATGCTCATTACGGTGGCCTTCCTCAAACCTGCCTAGCTCTTTTCCAGTTTAGGGGATTGCATGTTGATCCCTCTGCCTAGAACAAATGCTTTTACACCACTCTGTATAGCTAGTGCCTTCTCATCTTTTAGGCCTCCACTTAAATGTCCCTTAGAGAGACTCTCCCTAACTGCCCTCTTAAAGTAGCATTTCCCTGTTAGTCACTAACTCAGGCACTTCTTGTGTCCTTCAATTTTAATGATTTATTTATCTGTTTACTCCTGTTTCGTCTTCCACAAGAACTACACTCCATAAAGGCAGAGACCATGTTTGTCCACTGTTTAAGCTGGCCTCTCTGTGTTTTTGCTAGAATGAATTCTGAGTTGTAGACTAGACCATGCCACTTCCCTGTTTAGAGCTTTTCTCTAAAACAAGGTGATTCTCCTTGGCCCATGAATCCTGAGCTCCTGGACCAGGCTTTCAAGGTTTGGCCTCTTCCCATAACTCCAGTCTTATCTCTTGTAACACCTTGGTTTTACTTCCTAATTTGTTCTGAGCATTCATCCTGGCACACAGTAGGTGCCCAATAAATATTTGTGGAATGAGTGAATAATTTAAGATCAGTCTCTTTAAGTCTTTGTGAAATTGTCACACTTGCGGTAAACGATAGCTAAAAACATAAGGTTGTAGAGGCCGGCCCTGTGGCCGAGTGGTTAAGTTCGCGCGCTCCACTGCAGGCGACCTAATGTTTTGTCGGTTCGAATCCTGGGTGGGGACATGGCACTGCTCGTCAAGCCACGCTGAGGTGGCGTCCCACATGCCACAACTAGAAGGACCCACAACTGAAAGTATACAACTATGTACTGGGGGGCTTTGGAGAGAAAAAGGAAAAAAATGAAATCTTTAAAAAAAAAAACCAACCAAAAAACATAAGGTCGTAAACCTTCAGGGAAGCCTTACATAAAGAACGTAGAATTTAAACTTATCCTTGAAAGCTGGGTAAAGAAAAAAATGTTATTTTGTGCAAGAGGAATGGGAGCTTTTTAGGCTAAATTTTTTGTAGCTGTGTTTTATGGTGGCTTAAACATACACACACACAGGGATTCCACCTAGATCTGCTGAATCCCATCCTTGGGCCAGTGAAAATGCATCCTCAGATTAAGAACCACTGTTTTATGGCCTTGCTCTTAGAACAGTGGTCCCCCATTTAACCAGTGTTGCAAGTGGACACAGGACCGCCATTCTGTGAAGGTGGGGTTGCTATCCACATTGTGTGCATGTGTCATGGTTAAGTGCCTCTGGACTTTCCTTTGAAATTTGTCCCTCTCTCTGTTTAAATGACTGTCGAAAAATACGGATATATTTTTAATTGGCAACGTAGGATTTCTAAAATCCAGTTTATAAACTTGCCTTTTCATCTTTTTAAACACTTGCTATGTGCTAAACATTGTGCTTTTATGTATTATCTCAGTTAATCCTTAAAACAATGCTATTAAGTAGACACTGATATCTTCTTTTTCAGATGAAAAAACCCAAGAGTTTAAGTCATTGCCGAGGTCACACAGTTAGGAGATGGTGGAGCTGGGATTCAAACCAAGGGTTTCTGACTCCAGAGACAATGTTCTTAACCGCCAGGCTGTGCATCCTTCCTTCTGTATACTTCCTTAGTCCTAACGCTTTAAGTACTTGATTATAACTGTTGGTCTTGGTCCTCCCGATACGCACAGGAGCTATGCCTTGTTACTACTACTGTGCTGTGTATTTCCTGGATATAGCACAATGCCTGGCACAGAGTAGATCCTTAAGAAATATTTGTTGCATTAGTGATCTTCAGTTAATTTTCTAAAAGCTTAGTTGTGGGAAATAATGTTCATGGCAAATTGTTAAAGGTGGTGTGGCCTATCTATTCCCTTAAATCAGGGGTTGGCAAACTTTCTGTACAGGGCTGGATAATAAGTACTTTAGGCTTTAAGGGCTATATGATCTCTGTTGCAACTACGTAGCTTTGCTGTTGTTGCACGAAAGCAGCCATAGGCAATATGTAAATGAAAGAGCATGACTGTTCCAATAAAACTTTTTTTATGGACACTGAAATTTGAATTGATTTTCATGTCCATCATATATTATTATTTATATTTCATATATTATTCTTTTTTCAACCTTTAAGAACCAGTCTTAGCTCGTGGCCCCTGTAAAAACAGGCAGTGGGCTGGATTTGGCTTGGGGGAGCCATCATTTGCTAATTTCTGCCGAGAGTCTCTAAATTTTATCATTGGATCAAATTAGACATCTACCTCTTGGACTGAATTGTTTTGTCTGCCAGTGGACTTTCTTTAGTTGCATCATGCTTTGGTCAATATAAGGGAACTGTGTAGAAGAAACCTTATTCCGAAACGCCACATTGTATTGGTTGTACAGTGATTGTTGGGGGCCTTGTCCATTATAATAAATGAAATAAACACTATTTCTTTCCATCAAGAAATCTACTTTACTTTTCTTTGAGTAGAATTTTCAACTTCGTTATTCTAGTTTTATCCCAGAATGAATTTTTTTTTGGTGAGGAAGATTGGCCCTGAGCTAACATCTGTTGCCACTCTTCCTCTTTTTGCTTGAGGAAGATTGTCGCTGAGCTAACATCTGTGCCAATTTTCCTCTATTTTGTATGTGGAACATGGCCACAGCGTGGCTTGATGAGCAGTCTGTAGATCTGCACCCGAGATCCGAACCAGCAAACCCTGGGCCACTGAAGCAGAGTGCGTGAACTTAACCACTACACCACTTGTCCGGCCCCATGAATTTTTATATTTTATGTTTTTCCTTTAGTTTAATATATTTCAGTTGTGGTTTAGTAGAAAGAGCTACTTGGAGTTAGAAAGACCTGGTTACACCTAGCTGTGTAACTTTCTTTGCCAAATTAATCTTGTTTAAGTGAACTGGCTAGCGTTATACCTGGCCCAGAGGAAGAACCTAAGAAATGGCAAGCCCTTTTCCTACCTTCACCTCCACCACTTCCTCCACCTCATATCCTGGGGTAAATCACTTCCCTTTTTTTGAACTTCGGTATCCCTGTTTATACTGTATATGATAATACTTTCCTCATCCATTTCAGAATTTTATGAAAATTAAATGAAAAAGTATTTTGTAAGCAATAGATGCTCAAGTGTGTGATTTATTATCACATATTTAGAGTATACTTGGGGGCAAAAAAGGAGGAGTACATCCATTAACTTCTCTTAAGTGTACCCCCAACAATTTATCTCATACCTTTTGGGTGTAAAACGTACTAAAAAAGCAGATGCTAAATATATTACATTTTTTTTTTGAGGAAGATTAGTCCTGAGCTAACTGCTGCCAATCCTCCTCTTTTTGCTGAGGAAAACTGACCCTGAGCCAACATCTTTGCCCATCTTCCTCTACTTTATATGTGGGACACCTACCACAGCATGGCTTGCCAAGCGGTGCCATGTCTGCACCTGGGATCCAAACCAGTGAACCCCGGGCCACCGAAGCGGAACATGCACACTTAACCGCTGCGCCACCAGGCCAGCCCCTAAATATATTACTTCTAACCTAGCCAAACGGCATGATAGTGTTGAGAAAATTTAATGCTTGCAATTACAAAACCTCAAAACCTTGGGGCTAAAATCTTTTAGTTTTTACTTTAAAGATGTTGCTTCACTGTCTTCTTGCTTGCATCATTTCCTACAAGAAATCTTAGGTCATCCTTATCTTTGTTCCTCTACATAGCATGTCCTTTTTCTCTGGCTGCTTTTAAGGTTTTCCCTGTCACTGGTTCTAGGCAATTTTATTTTGATGTGTCTTTGTATACCATAGTTTTCTTCATGTTTCTTGTGCTTGGGTTTCATTGAGCTTCTTTTGTGGATCTGTGAGTTTATGGTATTAATCAAATTTGGGAAAATTTTGGCCATTTTTTCACATTTTTTTTTTTCTGTTCCTTCTTCCTGTCCTCTCCTCTGAGAACTCCAGTTCCAGGATGTTAGACTGTTCAGAGTTGTCTTACAGCTCACTGACGCTCTGTTCATTTATTTGTCTTTTCTCTGTTTTGTTTTGGGTAGTTTTTATTTTTATATCTTCAAATTCATTAATCTTTTCTCTGCAGTGTTTAATCTACCATTAATCTTGTTCAGGGTTATTTTTTAACTCACGCATTGTAGCTGTCATTTTGAGAAGTTAAATGTTTATCTTTTTTATGTCTTCCGTATCTCTACTTAAGATTTTGAGCATATAGGGTACAGTTGTACTAACTGTTTTAATGACCTTGTTCACTAATTTTAACTTCTCTTTCAGTTCTGGATTGGTTTTGATTGCTCTATCTCCTCAATATGGGTCATATTTTCCTGCTTCTTTGCTTGTTGGGTAATTTTTTATTGGATGGCAGACAGTGTAAGTTTTACATTGTTGGGTTCTGAATCATTATTTATGGTTATAAATATTCTTGAACTTTGTTCTGTTCCAATAGCTACAGGACTTTAAAATTTTTCATGTGTTGGAGATGGTGAATGGCAACGTTTTCTTTTTCTTTTTACGTAAATTAAGTTCCTAGCCTCCTTGAGAATCTAAAGTAATTTTTAAAAAACCCCCTTACCTATGAACCCTATGTGTTGTTTTGTTTTTATTTTTTCTCATGCTTTGGCAGGTTGTTTTGGCAAGTAGAAGGGATGTCCTTTTTTGAATTCTCTATCTTCTAAGGGTTTAACAACTCGATCTGAGATTTGGTTAGTTACAGATTAAATATACTAATTCCCCCTGAGTTTCTTCAGTGCCTGGTGGCTATCACATGGCTCCTTAAAATAGTCAGGAATCTTAACATAGCATAATATTAAACTTTAACAAAACTGTTTAATAGTTAATGCATGTTCTGATTGTCTACATGCAGGAAACTTGAGTTGGAAGGAATGAAGGGGAGCAAGTTTAATTCGGTTTGCCCTTTGAGCTTTATTTATTCCAGAATTATCTTTTTAAACAATTATTATGACTAATGTATAACATTGTTTCTTTTTTCTTTTCTTTTTTTGAGGAAGATTAGCCCTGAGCTAAGGTCTGCTGTCAGTCCTCCTCTTTTTGCTGAGGAAGCCTGGCTCTGAGCTAACATCCGTGCCCATCTTCCTCTACTTTATATGTGGGATGACTGCCACGTGTGGCTTGCCAAGCGGTGCCATGTCCTCACCTGGGATCCGAACCAGTGAACCCCAGGCCACCGAAGTGAAACGTGTGAACTTAACTGCTGCGCCACTGGGAACTTAACTGCTGCGCCACTGGGCCGGCCCCTATAACATTGTTTCTGATACTTGTTAACTTAAAAGTGTTGAGCATATTTTGACAAGGCTTTATATGAGTTTGTGCTATGTAGGGAAAAAGTGGCATTTTAAGTACAGTAGGACTAAAATCTCTGAAATATTTATCTTTTAACTGAACAGTGTCTTGAGAACCTACTCTGCCAGGATAAAATGACAACAGTAATTTTAAAAAATGTTGATTTGTAAGCTTATTTTCCATTCTAGAGCTTTTATTAACTTGCATATCAGTCCCATCTCTTCATCTATATTTATTGAGCAGCTAGTTTATGCTGGGTGTTGTTCGAGGCACAATGGACAGAGCAGGGATTGAGATCCACAGGGAGTGAGACATAGTCCCCCCTCTCTTGGGACCTTATGTTCTAGAACAAGAGATAGTAATAAAGAAACGTCAGGCAGTAATAACTGCTGTGAAGACTGGTGGCAGGATAAGGGCGTGGAGAATGGTGGCGGCAGTTATTTATTTTCATTTGCAATAGATCGTGGAATGAGGTGGGCTTCTCTGAGGAGGTGACGTTTGGTCAGAGATCAAATCTGTGTGTATCTGAGGGAAAGCATTTGGGCAGTGGAGACCCATCTTACTGCATGTGGTTTCTTGTTGCCTGTTGGTGGCAAGAGCTGAAGGGGGCAGGTCATATAGGCTAGGCATCTGGAAAAGTAAACCCTCATGGGCTGTGAGCTAGGTGAGGAGGCGGAGCAGATGGTGTTTGCCTCAGTTTCCCTGTACCTGTCTAATGCCTGACACTGAGTAGTGTAGGTATGGAATTGATTTATTTATTTTTTTTGCGGAGCCCATCTAATAACAGCAATAAAATTATTGTTATTATTAGTAGTATTACAATTAAATAATCATTAAATTGCAGTCATGGCCACAGGTAACTTTTATTGAGCACTATGTGGGAAGTAGTGTTGTTACCCCGTTTTGTAGATGAGGAAGCTGTGAGACAGGTTAAGTAACTTGCCGAAGCCAGAATGGTGGTATGTATGTATATCTCCTTTAAAAAATAAAGGGGGCTGGGGGCCGGCCCGGTGGCGCAGCGGTTAAGTTCACACATTCCGCTTCTCGGCGGCCCGGGGTTCGTTGGTTCGGATCCCGGGTGTGGACATGGCACCGCTTGGCAGCCATGCTGTGGTAGGCGTCCCACGTATAAAGTAGAGGAAGATGGGCATGGATGTTAGCTCAGAGCCAGGCTTGCTCAGCAAAAAGAGGAGGACTGGCAGTAGTTAGCTGAGGGCTAATCTTCCTCAAAAAACAAACAAACAAACAAAAATAAAGGGGGCTGGCCCCGTGGCTGAGTGGTTAAGTTCGCGGGCTCCGCTGCAGGCGGCCCAGTGTTTCATTGGTTCGAATCCTGGGCGCGGACATGGCACTGCTCATCAAACCATGCTGAGGCAGCATCCCACATGCCACAACTAGAAGGACCCACAACGAAGAATATACAACTATGTACCGGGGGGCTTTGGGGAGAGAAAGGAAAAAAATAAAATCTTTAAAAAAAAAACGTTGTTATGCGTAATGATATTCATCTTGCTCCTCCTTAATACATCTTGGAGAATGCTCAGTATTCAGCACACATACTCTATTTTACTCTCTTTAACAGTCTCAGATATTTCCTTTTACAGATATACTGTAATTTATTTAATCACTGCTATATAGATAGATATTTGTTTCTAGGTTTTTACTGTTATAAACTGTTCTTTAATATTCTTGTATCTCTGTCTTTGCGTACTATGAAGTCTGTCTGTAGATATATTCTCAGAAGTGAAATTGCCTGGACCAAGGATATTTGTACTTTTAGTTTCCATAGGTATTTCCAAATTATCCCATTAAGTTATACCGGGGCCAGCCCCGTGGCCGAGTGGTTAAGTTCACACGCTCCTCTGTGGTGGCCCAGTGTTTCGGCGGTTCGAATCCTGGGCATGGACATGGCACCGCTCATCAAACCACGCTGAGGTGGTGTCCCACATGCCACAACTAGAAGGACCCACAACTAAGAATATACAACTATGTACTGGGGGGCTTTGAGGAGAAAAAGGAAAAAAAATCTTTAAAAAAAAAAAAGTTGTTATAGCAGTTTATACTCTCATTGACTATCTTTTCCCCACATAAGAAAGTGTTTGCATGTAACATGGAGGTAATAATAGTATCTCTCTTACACAATTATTGTGAAAATTAAATGAATTAAATGCATGAAAGGTATCTAGTAAGCTGTCAGTAAATGGCTGTTAAATATATCTGTAATATAATTATAAACCATATTTCTGAACTTTACTACAGAAATATTAGAAGCCTAGGAACTGTTTCAGGAGTTGGGAAAGGGGGTTTGTACAACTGACCATAGCAATGTGTGCCCCCAGAATACTTTCACTTATATCAGAACAAATTAGCTCTACAGCTAGGCCTTGGGAACTCTGTTATGTGGGCTGATGTTAGGGGATCAAGCCTGCAGATGCACGCAGACTTGTGCTAGGAGTGACCTCATGGACAGGGCACAATAGATGCTGAGATCATGTGGGCCTCTGCACACCCTGGAATAGCAGCTTGCAATGTGTCCATGGGGAGAAGGCCATCACTGGGGAGGGACCTTTAGAATATCCTTCCGGAACACTATGTTCTTCCCTTCTCTTACTCTGAAAGGCTTAATTTAAATTTGTCTATGGATTGACTTTACTGAGAATGATTTAGGAAGCTCAGTACCTAAAAAAACAGTTTTTCTCAACTGCATGCTATTGCTTGAAATTTCTTGCAGAGGAGATAAAGCACTGTGGTGTGATGGAATGAGCAGGTCTTCTGCGAGAAGGTGTGGACTTACTGCAGGTTCACTGAGGGTTACCCAGCAATGGGTGATAAAGTCACTTAACTGCTCCCAACCTCAATGTTTTTTTTTTTTAAAGATTTTATCTTTCCTTTTTCTCCCAAAGCCCCCAGGTACATAGTTGGATATTTTAGTTGTGAGTCCTTCTAGTCGTGGCATGTGGGACACCACCTCAGCGTGGCCTGATGAGTGGCGCCATGTCCAGGCCAGGATTCGAACCTGTGAAACCCTGGGCCACCAAAGTGGAGTGCGCGAACTTAACCACTCAGCCACAGGGCCGGCCTCCAGCCTCAATTATATCCATCACAAAATGAAGTAGTGCTAAGATGTAAAGGAGAGAATGTTGTGAACCACTTTGAAAATGCAAATACTGAATGAAAACATATCTCCATACAAAAATGTGTACACAGATGTTTGTAGCAGCATTATCCTTAATAGGCGAGAAGTGGAAAACACCCAAATGTCCATCAGGTGATGAATAGATAAACAAAATGTAGTGTATCCATACGATGGAGTATTATATTATTTGGCAATAATAAAGAATGAAGCATGATGCATGCTACACATGGGTGAACTGGGAAAACGTTATGCTAAGTGAAAGAAGCCAGAGAAAGAGGCTGGAGGGGAGGGGAGGAATAGGAATGGGGAGTGACTGCTAATGTGTTTGGGCTTTCTTCTTGGGTGTTGAAAATGTAAAATTAGATTGTGATGATGGTTGTATATCTCTGTGAATACGCTAAACCACTAAACTGTATACTTTAAATGGGTGAATTTTATGGTATGTGAATATGTGTCAGTGAAACTGTAAAAGTGAAAATGCGTTAGGAGTTTTATTCTCACTGAAGAGAGTCAGTTGTCAACTGTTGGTATAGTGCTGGGCATTAGGGATGTAGTGTTAGGATGCAATCCAGTTTTGCCTCTGAAAATATGTGGCTCTGGATCATGTTGGTGAAATTCTCCAAACTCAATTTTCTCATCTGTTGAAACAGGAATAGTAATAATAACAATCTTGTCTAACTGGAGGTGTTGTTGTGGGGCCGTGGTGAGAGCACTTGTGAATGCTTATGGTACACAGGTATGCTGTCAGTGCATTTTCCTTTCCTTTCCTCCTTCTCCAGTGTATAGATGAGGGGGAAACAGACATTAAGAAGGAAAGCACAGAAAGGCAATAGAGAGCCCTGTTTACTAGCTACTCTTTCTCTTTCTGTTTTTTTTTGATAAATCAGGGCTCTGTACAGAGATACTTTTGTCTTTTACAGCCATACAAGTTTGCAGCTTAGCAAGGACTTTGTGGTTAAGCCATACTTTCCAAGATTTAAGAATGTTTTAGTTAACAGGCCAGCCTTGTTCCCAGATGATACCATTAATCAAGTTATTGTTGCATAGAGCTTCAGGCAGGCAGGGAGTGTTAGAAATGGTACTTGACTTTAGGACTGAGTGTCTACTTCAGTAGGAAGGGATGTGAATTAGTCCACTCATCTTTAGGGGAACTAGATGACCCCACCGTCCACATACTCTTGATCTCAGTTTGTTCTGAGCATTGTCCCTGGGGCCTGAAGCACAGCGTACTTTGACAACATAACCACCAGGAATGTCACTGACCTAGAGTATCTGGAATATTGAATGTGCTGTTTTCTGCATAGGGTGTTTGATTGATTATTTTGGAAAGCAAGGAATTTCTTCAAGGAAGCATTTCTTTCCTAGCTTTTAGTCAAGCAGTGTGGGTATAAATTTTCTTTGTCTCTAGTTTCTAAGTGACAGTAATGGCATTTAGGAAACATTAATTCAATAAACTTTTTAAAAGGCCTTCAGTGTGCTAGGTTTTGTCCTGGGCATAACAAGAATGGAGATTACACTTCAAGGGCTCGTAGTTCTTTAGGTCAGACAGAGAGAAAGCCTGTGGGATGCCTGCACAGGAGCTCCTGCTTGGACCCTCTCTGTAGGAATAGCAGAAGGTGGATCCCGGTTAGAGCTGTTCGGGTCCTTGAGATGTTTCTTTCACATCACTCATCCGCAGTTATTTTTATCATTTCTATTTTATAAAAATCAAGCCAGCAGTTCTCTTTTAAGTATATTTTAATTTTTCTTGCTGGATAATTTCCACTTTGATTGATTCATAATGCACAAGGGTGAAGAAGAATCCTCATGAAAATAGTGCTGATTTTGCTGACTACAATTTTGGAAGGTTGCCAGTACCTTTTTCATAAAACGAGTTATTTGTATGTTATTTCGGGTCTTGAGGCTGTTGACCCCAGATTTCACTGTGCTGTGAAAAAAGCTGTGACATCATCTTTATTCTCAGTAAAAATCAAGGCTGCATGACATTTGCAAGTTTGGGCACATGTGTTACATCTTATGTGATGTACCTTTTTTTCCCTTGAAGGGGCTTATGGTTTGTGCTTTAAAACTCAGATAATAGGACATTTGTAGCTATAATCCAAACTATAATCCAACCTTCAAAGTTGTTTTAAGGATTAGAAATTATGTATATAAAGCATTGTGAGAGTGATTGCTAAGTGGTTTAGAATTTATTCTATTCTTTTTATAACTTCTCAGAAATTGATCACTTACTTTTTTTTTTTTTTTTTTGCTGAGGAAAATTAGCCCCGAGCTAACATCTGTACCAGTTCTCCTCCATTTTGTATGTGGGATGCTGCCACAGCATGGCTGACAAGTGGTGTAGGTCCTTGCCCAGGATCCGAACCTGTGAACCTGGGCCGCCAAAGTGGGGCACGCAGAACTTGAACTGCTCAACCACGGGGCCAGCCCCCACTTACTCTTTTTTTTTAGTAGAAGCATTTAAGTCTATACAATTCTCTAGAAGTAGCTCTTTAGCGAAGCCAACAGTTTTCAAGTGTAATATTTTCATTATATAAGTGTTTAAATTTTCATTATGTTTTTTTCTTTGGCCTGTAAGTTATTTAAAAATGTGCTCTTAAGTTTCCAAATATATGTTTTTTTAAAAAATTTGTTATTGAATTGTATTAATTGCATTGTGACCAGAGAAATGGTTTGTCTGCTACTGATTCTCTGAAATTTGTTGAGATTTTTTTTTTTTAAAAAAAAAGATTGGCCCTGAGCTAACATCTGTTGACAGTTGTTTTTTCCTTAAATTTCTCCCCAAAGCCCCCCAGTGCCTAGTTGTATATTCTAGTTGTAGGTTCTTCTAGTTGTATTGTGTGGGATGACGTGTCAGCATGGCTTGTTGATCAGTGCTAGGTTCGTGCGTAGGATCTGAACTGGTGAAACCCTGGGTCACGAACTTAACCACTCAAGCCACAGGGCTGGCACCGAGGTTTTCTTTATTTCCATCTAGATATGAGGTGAATTCTTTTTTTTTTTTGCTGAGGAAGATTTGCCCTGAGCTAACATCTGTTCCAATCTTCCTCTATTTTTTGTGTGATCACCACCACAGCATGGCTGCTGATGAATGGTGTAGGTCTGTTCCCGGGAACCAAACCTGGGCCACCAAAGCGAAGTGCGCTGAACTTAACTACTAGGCCACAGGGCCGGTCCCTAAGGTTAATTCTTATGAATGTTTCTCGTATTCTAGAGAAGAATATGTATTCTTTAATTTTTTGCGGAGCAGGGAGTTGCAAGAGTCTGTATACTTCTAACATCGAACTTGTTGATTACGTTGTTCTTATGTTCTTTTCACTGTTTACTAATTTTTTGGCTGCTTTGCCTATTAGTAATTGAGCAATGTTTTTATCTCCCATTATGATGGTAGGTTTGTCTATTTGTCTCTGAGTTCTAGCAGTTTTTGCTTCATATGTATCGACACCATTTTATTAGGCATACATATATTGTCATCTTCCTGTTGAAGTGAGCTTTTAAACTTCATGCAGTGGCTTTTTCCATCCTGAAGAAATGCTTTTATCTTCCTTGGTCTTTTTTGTCTCTTATTAATGTAGATACTCCACCTTTCTTTTGGTTGATGTTTGCTTGATGTACCTATTTTCATCCATTTACTTTCAAACTTTCTATGTTCTGTTCTTATGTTTTATGGGTGTTTTAGTTTTTTGTGGCTGCTGTAACAAATTACCACAAACTTGGTTCCTTAAAACAGGAGAAATTATTCTCTCACAGTTCTGGAGGCCAGAAGTCCAAAATCAGTATCACTAAGCCAACATCAAGGTGATTCTTCTGGAGAAAGAATCTGTTCCTTGCCTCTTCCCAGCTTCTTCTGGCGGCGGGCATTCTTTGGATGTGGCTGCATCACTCCAGTCTCTGTGTGCCCGGTCAAATTGCCCTCTTCTTTTATATCTGTCGAGTCAAATCTCCCTCTGTCTCCTTTTTTTTGAGGAAGCTTAGGCCTGAGCCAATCCTCTTTTTGCTGAGGAAGACTGGCCCTGAGCTAACATCCATGCCCATCTTCCCTTACTCTACATGTGGGATGCCCACCACAGCATGACTTGCCAGGCGGTGCCATGTTTGCACCTGGGATCTGAACCAGTGAATCACAGGCTGCTGAAGCGGAATGTGCACACTTAACTGCTGCACCACTGGGCCGGCCTCCCTCTGACTCCTTTTTATAGGGATACTGGTGATTTCATTTAGGGCCCACTTGTGTAATCCAGGATAATCTCACCATCCCCAAATCCTGAATCACATACAGAGTCTTAGCATTACAGGGTCCAGGGATTAGGATTGATATCTTTGGTGACCATTATTCAGCCCACTACAGTGGTTGTAGTTTCTGTCTTTTAACTGACGTAATTTAGTATATTTACATATATTGTGATTCTGATAAATTTTTACTTCTTTTTTTTGGGGGGGGGTGAGGAAGATTGGCCCTGAGCTAACATCTATGCCAGTCCTCCTCTATTTTTTTGTATGTGGGATTCTGCCACCGCATAACTTGACAAGCAGTGCATAGGTCCGTGCCTGGGATCCAAATCCGCGAACCCCAGGCCACCGAAGCAGAACTCATGAACTTAACAACTAGGCTGCTGGGCTGCTGTCCCTACTTTGTTTTTTATTGAAGTAACATTGGTTTATAGCACTATATAAATTTCTGTACTTTTTTTGTCTTCTTACGTTTTGTTTTCTGTCATTTTTTCTCCCTTCCATGCTTGCCTTTTTAAACAACCACATTGTTTTGTTTGTTTTTCTTTATGTTCTTCCCTTTTTTGGTTTGGAAATTACATATTCTATTATGTTCTTTTAGTGGTTGCCCTTAAAGTTTTACCATGCATATTTAACAAAATCTGAAATTAATATTCTATTCCCCTAACAGACAAAACAAAGACATTAAACTAATTTCAATTAAACTCAACGATGAAGTTACATGCTACTGTTGTTCTGTTTTAGTCTAGACTTTCTTTTTTATGTTTTTGGTGAGGAAGATTGCCCCTGAGCTAACATCTGTTGCCAATCTTCCTGTTTTTGCTTGAGGAAAATTGTCGCTAACATCTGTGCTAATCTTTGTCTATTTTATATGTGGGACTCTGCCACAGCATGGCTTGACGAGTGGTGTGTAGGTGCACTCCTGGGATCTGAACCAGCAAACCCTGGGTTGCTGAAGTGGAGCACTTGAACTTAACCACTAGGCTGCCGGGCTGGCCCCTAGACTTTGTTTTTAACCTCACAAATTGGATTTTATTGTCACTACATTATCCAAAGATATTTTTAGATTTACTTCACACTTAGCAGTTTTTTTGCTCACAATCCTTACTGCATTTCTCATTTTTTTTCCTGGGATCATTTTTCATCTTCAGAAGCTCCTTTACTATAGGTCTGTAGGTGGTACCTCTCTTTTTGTTTATCTGAAATGACTTTATTTCACACGTATTCTCAAAAGGTAGTTTTGCTTGCTATAGAAATCCAGATTGACAGTTATTTCCTGTCAGCATTTTGAAGATATTCTGTTCTTCTACCTTTGTTGTTTCTGTTACAGGTTTGCCAACAATCTAATTGTCATTCCTTTGTAGGTGATCTGTCTTTTCTTCTTGTCTGCTTTTAGAATTTCTTTTCTGCCTTTGCTATTCTGCAGAATCATTACCATTTGCATATGGGATGGATTTCTCTTTATTTATTTTACTTGGTATTTGTGTATTCATGTCTTTCAGTTATGTAAAATTGTCAGCCATTATCTCTCTGGTATTGACTCCTCTGTCCTTCATTATTGCTGCCTGTAACTCCAGTAGATGTGTAGTGGACTTCATATCCGTTCCATCATACTTTGTGTCTCCTTGTGCTGGTTTCTGGGTAATTTTTTCAAATCTGTCTTTTAATTCATTATCCTCTTTATCTGTGTCGAAGCTGGTATTAATTTATTGGATGATTAAAAACTTTTTTTCAACATTATTTCATTTCTAAAAGTTCCATTTGGTTTCTTTTTCAGCTCTGCTCATTTTTGATGGTCTCTGTGGTTTGTCATATTTATCATTAATTTATTTTTAAACTATTTCATACATGGTAATTCTGGGTTCTGTATTGTAATTCTAGTATCCGAAGTCTTTGAGGATCTAGACCTATGGTTCATTGTTTCTGATGACTGTCACTCATGGAGATTGTTTTTGGGTTTCTTGAATTTTTGACTTGGACCTCATATTTGGTTAATTTTTTTTGTTTTAAGTTTTGATGAGGAAGATTGGCCCTGAGTTAACATCTGTTGCCAGTCTTCATCTTTTTCTTTTTTTCTCCCCAGAGCCCCAGTACATAGCTATAGATCCCAGTTGTAAGTCATTCCTGTGCTTCTGGTTCTTCTATGTGGGATGCCGCCGCAGCATGGCTTGGTGAGCGGCGTGTAGGTCTGCACCCAGGATCTGAACTGGAGAATTTTCGGCTGCCAAAGCAGAGTGTGCAAACTTAACCACTTGGCCACAGGGCCAGCCCCCCGGTTCATTTTTCACCTGTGGAAAAACCTGGTGATCAACATTTAGGATGTTTTTTCCTAAGAGGATTGTATTTACTTATACTGTGAGCCAGGGTCACTGCCCACCTGAGACCATTTTCACCCCCTTATAGAGTTCCAGCTCATCAGCTCCTCCTTTTTTGCATCTAGCAATGCTGATTTTTGGCATTTGATCTCTGGTAATATCACCTTTTGTGGATGATTCCATTCAGAGTTCTAGTTTCATTCTCATGGTTTTGGGTCTTTTTCGTTTAGCCCTTGGAAGTTTCATGTATTTCTTATAAGCAAATAACTTTTGTTTTTATGGAAAATCTCATTTGAGTGGTAGGGCCTCTCCAATATTTGCCTTACTTGAGATCTCCAAGTGGTATTTATTAATAATAGAAAAAGTGGTTGTGTACTAGTTTAAAACTTAGGAAAAGCATATTCAGTATTAGATAATTCTAAAATGCACGGTTTGAGGGTCAGTGGAGTGAGCAAGGTGTGTTCGTGTTCTTGGTACAGGCAGGAGCTGGCTCTAGCTTGGCCAGCATATAGGACTTTGATAAAGTCATTATCTTTCTCAGTTTTATCATCTGTAAAAGGACCACATGACTTCTTAAGTTCCTTCTGGTGCTAAAAATGTATGCTTCTAAGGTTTTGTCGCATTGCTTGTTTTTTTCCATTGTATTAATCTAATAAGCATTTTTAAAGATCTGCGTTCGGAGCATTTTGTCGGGAATGTCAAAAGGTAAAGCATCGTCGTAGTTCCTGCCTTCAGTCAGCTTGTGATCTAGCGGGTGTATTAAAAATTGACAGTACAGAGCAGTGACACAGTCTGCAGGAAGGATCTCTAACAAGTGGTGCTGCTGTGTGTCCCTGTGCACCTCTTAGGGAAGACAGTTAACTAGTGCCCATCATAGAATGTTCTTCCAGTGTCCTTTTTTAAGAGATTCAGTCAGTCGTTAAAGGTGCTGCTGCTGCTGCTTATAATAATAATAGCCACTGTTTACTGTGTTGCTTACTGTGTGCCAGGCACTGTAGGAAACACTTGACATAAATTAGCCCATCTAATCTTAAACCAAGCAAGAATCTTAAACCAAGAAATTCTAAAAGCATGATATCATTCCCATTTTACAGACAAAGAAACTAAAGCATAGAGAAAAAGATGAAGAAATGTGCCTAAGGTTACATAGCTAGTAAGTGGTGAACTGGGATCAGAACCAAGGGGGTCTGGCCCTAGGATTTAAGCTCTAGATATGAATTGAGCACATTTATTAATCAGTTAGCATTGAGAGGCTAATGGAATTTTGATGAAGACCCAAGCTGGATTCTTTCTGACAAACAGTTGTCAGACAGATTTTGGAAATATAAACAGGATAGGGTGCATTAAAGTTCACTTAAATTTGTTCGGTTAAACAGATGGTTGGATGGCTTATCTTTGGTTGCCTCACCCAGAGTTGCTTTCAAAACCACACCCAAGTCTGTTTCAGTAAACTGTACTAGAATATTGGTTTAGGAATTGAGTTAAAGTAAGTAAGAAATCTTACTTATTCATTAATGTTACATGTGTTGATAGAGACAGAACACAGTAGTTTTACTTGAAATATCAAAAGGTAAAATAAGATGTTTATAGTAGAACATTATTTTTAGTTAAAATAATGTATTTTAACTTTAGTTGGTTAAACTTAATGTTCTTGAAGTTTTTGAAATGAAACTTTTAGCATGTTACTTTTATGTTCTCGTCAGATATTAGGTAATTAAAGGATTTCGTATATATAAAGTATCCTGTGCCAGACATTGTGCTAGATAGTTTACATTTGTTATTTCTGATTGTCCCAGCAACCTTGGAACATATGACTTGAATGTATTTCATTACAAATGAAGAAACTGAGGTGCAAAAGATGATAAACCTCCCCAAGGTCAGACATGTAGATTATGAAGCAACAGTGGAGAGCTGCTGGTGTGAAGCTGAAACATGCATCAGTGGGTCCTGGTGGGGAGTGAAGAAACACACCTCCATGTCTCCCAGGAGAAGAGATTCTTGGTGGTGAGATAACTGGAAAACATATCATTCATCCAAGTAAATTCCAGGTGGATTAAGGAGAAATGTTTAAAATTATAGAGACTGTGGAGAAAAAAGGAAAATAAAATGTTTATCAGAGATAATACCTTGAAACTTTTTGGGAACAGTTTATTAGACGTATGCCTGTGAAGGTGTGATAATTTTCTCTTTAAAAGCAGAAGAACTCAAAGAAAAAGATTTGCAGACCTAAATATGCAAAATGCTAAAATATTTGCTCATTGAAAAATAAAGAAGATAATAGTCTGGGAATGTCAAATATGGCATAAGGTCAATAGGCATACGATTTTTTCAAATTTGTAGGAATAAATACATCAAGATTTCAACAGATAGGTAGGTGGAAAAGAAATTAATAGACCCTATGGGAAATTTGAGATTAAACAAACACATGAAAAATACTCATCCTTGCGCACTAATCAGAGAAATGCCAGATAGAGCAGCCACTTCCGATCCACCAAAGCAGGGAAATTTTAGTGATACCTGCTTCCTTTTCAGAGTGTATGAACCAAAGAGGAAGTGAACCTTTCTATTTAATCCTAACCCATTTTGGGGGTTTCCTATACTGTAAACTTTCCTTTCTACTGTCACGTTTGCCTTTCAGGCAATTATTTTAGAGACATTGTTTTCTGCTATTTCACTCAGCAACTGATTTTTGAGCTCCCACCCTAGGACAGGGCCCTGCAACTAGAATTTTCTAAAGGGATCTCATTTTCTAGGATGTTTGTTTTATTTGTAGTGTTAGAATTATTTGTGAGTGCTTTGCATTTTTTTTGTGTGTGTGTGTGAGAAGATTGACCCGAGCTAACATCTGTTACCAGTGTTCCTCTTTTTGCTTGAGGAAGATTGTCGCTGAACTAATATCTCTGGCAATCTTTCTCTATTTTATGTGGGATGCCACCACAGCGTGGCTTGATGAGCGGTGCTGGGTCCACATCCAGGATCTGAACCTGTGAATCCTGGGCTGCTGAAGCAGAGCACATGAACTTAACCATTCTGCCACCGGGCCGGCCCCCAAAGTGCTTTGCATTTTTAGTGGCTTGTTAAAATATGCTGTGCTGTAATTTTTCAGAAGAGTTCTGAACTGTTGTGTGAAAATCATTTTGAAGTATATCATCCTCTTGGGACCTGAGTGGAATTGCCTCCTCTAAGTAAAGAAAGTGTTGTTGTTGATTTGAGGCTTGGGATTGAACACTTTACTAGACAGATCATTTCTATCCTTTATAACCTGGAGAAGGTCAGGCTGCAAGGCCAAGCCTCCAGGATTTTCCTAGACACACAATATAATATACAGCCATGTGTCGCTTAACGATGGGGACATGTTCTAAGAAATGCATTGTTAGGCGATTTCGTTGTTGTGCTAACACTGTGGAGTGCACTTACACAAACCTAGATGGTATAGCCTCCTACACACCTAGGCTATATGGTACTAATTTTACCAGACCATCATTTTGTATGTGGTCTGTTGTTGACAAAACCTGTTTATGTGGTACTTTGGAAGGAATGAATTATTTGCTCCTTTCAAAGCTAGGTTAATTTCAGGTTAAAAGTGTTAGTATCACTTAACTAAATATTAAATGACAGAATGGAAGGGATAAACATCTTTTCTCCTTTGAAAAGAGTCTTTGGCTTCCACTGGGCTTTAGAGTGTCTCCTTTATGGACATACCATTTAATGTTTCATCCTGTATCTTAATGAATTTCGTCTACAGTTCCAGTAACAGAATTGCCACTGAGTGTGTCTGGGTAAAATCAACTATCAGTCGTTTGCGTAATGTGACTCTTTTCTACTGTCCTCCAGGTTATTTTTTTCCCCTCAATTGAAAAGATTTTATGTCTAAAATTTTAATCTATAGCTTCAAAATTTTAAAGTTTTAAAAGCACCTACGCATATACAGATGTTAGATAGTTCTTGTTTTTAGCCACTTTGTTTTCATTTTTTAAGTAAAAGGGGAATGCAAAAATTGTAGGGTTTCTCTCAATCCGAAAAAGTTTAGTACTTACTTTTTTTTTTTTGAGGAAGATTAGCCCTGAGCTAACGTCTGTGCCCATCTTCTTCCGTTTTATATGTGGAATACCTGCCACAGCGTGGCTTGATAAGTGGTGCATAGGTCTGTGCCTGGGATCCGAAGCAGCGAACCCTGGGCTGCGGAAGCAGAGCACGCAAACTTAACCCCTGCGCCACTGGGCCAGCCCCAAGTTTAGTACTTCTGAAAAATGGAGTATATATTTGAGAGCTATTGACATTAATTTAGGTAAGTAAAATAATTATAGGGAATTTGAACTACCAAAAGTTAAATTTACTTAGTGTTTATTAGGAATAAGTATGTTTTATTATCTTCCACGTTTTTGAAAACTAATAGTGTTATTAATCAGAATATTCAGTTAACTGGAGCTTTCTGTTTAATCTCCATGTCTGTCTACTCAGTAACTTCAGGGAGTTCCTCTGGTATTCATTCCTCTGTGAAAATCTAGAGCTGACTTGCTGGGTGGGACGGGAACAATGGCACCTTCTATGACTAAGGGAGGGAGTTTCAGGTACCAGCTGTCATGATTACTCTGGCCAGTGAACAGGACTTCGTTGCTAACATAATAATAATAACAGACATTTTATCGAGCATGTCATATCTACTCTTCAACAATCTTATAAGATAGATATTATTATCATCCCTCTGCTACCAATGAAAAACTGTAGTGTGGATAGTGAGCTTGCCTAGGGCACATTCCGACTAAGTGTCTGGGCTGGGATTTGGACCCTGGTGACCTCAAACTTGTCCTCCTTCTCATTAAGCGTCACTGCCTTTTGGCAGTTGTAGGACCTGAGGGTCATTCACTCAAGTACTTTCCTACTATCCACTGGTCTCCCATTGGAGATTGATGTCAGGCAGATTACAGGTAGAGAACAGAGCTATCGGGACCACTCAGAAATAGCCAAGGAAATAGCCTGTTCTTTTTTCAGCCAACAGATACGAGGCACTGCAGAGTGAAGGAGAGGTTGACAGAACCCCTTGTGTAGCCATTTTGGCCTCTGTCACTGTTGTGTATTCATCTTGTTACATGGCTGCAATACGATTTTGTATGTGCTGTTTTAACAACTTAGAGTATTGGCTGTGTCCTACATATTACCCATAAGATCATTTTTATGACTAAATACTTTCATCCTACTGTTTCATAACTGTTAAACTAGTCCCCTGATATTGATCCATATTTTTTCCAGGGGAAACATTCTTGTCTTAGGCTAGTGTTGTTAGACAGTCCTTCGTGATGTGTTTAATTAGATTGCAGAGTGGTTTTTTCCTTCCTTATCAAATCTACATAGAATTTTCTATACTCACATGTGTCTGGTCAGCCTGTGTTTCCAGACTTGCTCAGCTGGGTCTTCCTGCAGTCTTTATGGGCCTCAGTGTAGTACCATGCACACTTAATTGTGAGGTGTAGAATTCTCCTTTTCTTATTTCCCTACCTCTGGGAGTTATACTTGCTTGAGTCTCCAAATCCAGTCAGCTAGAGGCAGATAAAGCTACTTTTGCTGTGTACCAACTTTGGGAATTGATGTAATTCTTAGAAGCATGAAACCCAGGTAACTCAAAATATAAAACTTGATTTTATATACAGATTGTCCCTTTGTAGTCTGAAACTTCCGTTTCAGGTGAACTGAGATTTGGAGTCTCTGTAGTTAGCTGCTTGTACGAGTCTCTTCAGTCCTACATCAGTTGTGACTGAATGAAGCAAATTGAGGCTTTTCTTATAGTAAATGCATCTGGAATCCAAACTGAGATTAGCATTGCCAGTCCAAAACGTTAGACCAGGATGTGTATTTGTTCCTGAGTATATATTTATTGCGGGCTTATTAAGTGTTAGCCCTGTGAATGAGGCAGACGAGTCTCCTGCCCTTTTGGAGGTTACATTCTAATAGAGGAGACAGACAATGAATTTCTGACAGTAATACTAATAACTAACACTTGAGTGCTTCCTGTGTGTCACACACTTGTTCTGAGCATTTTACATGCATTAGCTGTATGAAGTGGTTGTATTGTTAGCTTCCTTATTTCAGATGTAGAAACTGAGACCAGGGAAGTTAAGAATTTTTCCCAAGCTTACAGAACCAGTAAGTGGCCGAGCTGGAATTTGAACTCAAGCAGTCTGGCTCCAGAGTCTGTGCTCTGGAAGTGAGGATGAATGCCTTGAAGAGAAAGAAAACACAAAGACCGAGGGTGATTTGAGAGAGCTGGGAGTGGGGGTTGCTCTTTATATGGTGGTTAGGGAAACTAATCTCAAATTTGGGGGTGAAATTTGACATGAAACCTGACTGATAAGGAGTAAGGCATTCAGAGTAGCTGGAATAAGTGTTCTCAGCAGAGAGAAGAGCAGGTTGAAAGGCTCTGAGGCAGGAAGGAGCTGCATGTGTTTGTGGACAGAAGAGAGGCTAGTGTGTCTGGGACAGCACATCAGAAAGGTGGCTGGGGGCCAAATGGGGAAGTGTCTCTGCTGGCTGTAGTCAAGACTTCAGATTTTATTCTGGGAACTGTGGGAAGCCATTGATGGTTGTTAAGCAGAGGTGGGACATGATTCGATCACCTTTTTGTGGATATTGAGTTCTATGACTTGAAGAATAGAAGCAGGGAGACATGACTGGGGAAAATTCAGACTTCTGTTTTGGACAAAGTAGGTTTGAGTGGACCTATTTGTATGTTTGCTTGTTTACCAAAATATGGATGAAATATCTCAATGTTTAAAGAAAATAATGATAGACTTAGTTTTATCCTCCCCCCAACTCCCAAACAAAAGCCAGTCTTCACTCCTGGCCTTGGCTCTAGCTGTCCCTCTGCCTGGAGTGCCTAACACCTTCACCACTTGTGATGTGTCTTCTCTGGGAGCCCTTCTTAATGTCACCTCCCCACCTCCCAGTCCCCTACCTATAGCACCTATCGCCTTTTAACATACCATATGGTTAACTTATTCTGTTTACTGCCTGGCCTCTGTATTAGAATATAAATTCTTTGAAGGCACAGATCTTGTTTTGTGCATTGCTGTCTCCCAGGCGTTCAGATTGAAGAACAGTGCCTGGTCCATATTAGCCTTATTGTAGGTACACAGTAAATATTTGATGAATGAATGAATATTGAGTCAGTGAAAATAATGATAGTTAACCTTTGGCTTCTACCTCAGTTGCATTTGAAAAGCTGCATGAGGTTTGTCACTTCTCTCAATGGCCTAAATGCAGAGCCATTTAGAGTTTGGATTCTGTGCTCTGCCTCAGTAGAGTCATATCTATTGAAATGGCACCATTTTGATTAGGTAAAACTGATAAATGTATGCAATTTGAGGCATACTTTTCCTTTGTCTAAATTTATTTTTGGCCATTTTTTTCATTTGTGGTTATTAAGACTTTAATAATTTTCCTTCAGATGCCATTTGGAATTTTTTAAGACTTTGGAAGTTATTTGGATATTAACATAGGAAAGTGGTAGTGCTAATGAGAAATAAACTATATATATGAGAAACTATTTTTTTAATATATTCTTGAAGCCAGTTGTAGTTGTGACAGAGATCAGAAATTTTCAGTTATTTGTCACCGACAATAAAAATCACATGAGCAAGAACCAGTCTGGTGCTGTGGAATGTCCATAGGCCTGGGCAGGACAGTTCAG
>NC_060269.1:153488689-153495862 GCF_021613505.1 Equus quagga | reverse complement strand
GGTAAGTGCTAAATGCTTTCCAGACAGCATTTCTGACTCTTACAATATCCCTCAGGGTTGCCATTACAACACCCAGTTTATAGATGAGGAAACTGAGTCCCAGAGAGAAGTTAAGCAAATTGTCCAGCATCATACAATTAGTAAGCAGCACAGTGGACTTTAGATTTGCCCTTGGTCTGACCCCAGACACACCAGGCTGCTGCTCTCTGCCAGTGACACCATGTGCCCAGGGCCATCTTCTTAGAACCTTCTGTGAGCCTCAGTTTTCCTACTTTTAAAATGAAGGGGTTAGATTTTAACTACTATTGTAGACTTTTAGAACATAGAGTCAGAAAGGCTGTAAGGTCCTCAATGCCTGTTTCACTGTCTGCTGACTCTTCAGTTCAGCACACTTTTATCAAGTACCTTCTGTGCACCAGAGAACAGTATAGGATGCCATTGGACTACAGAAATGCATAAAACCTGGTCTGTCTCTCTGGGTGAGCAAGATGAGCTGGGTACTCCTGATAGCTACAGACTTCAAGGCCAGTGTGAAAAGTGCCCTCTTCTTCAGCAATAAACCTTGCCTGTCATTCCCTAACACCAGACGGGAGGTGCGTCGTATCCGTTTGATTCTTTATGGAATGAAATGCCCTTTTGTGCTTAGAGGGCTGGAACGCCAGTACTTTTGGGAAATATGGAAGTAGTGGCTGTGAAGTGGAGCTAGTGTGGATTTAAAGAAATATTGTTTTAATCAGCCAGTACTGATTTAAAGAACTATTCAGTCATAAATGATTTTAATATGAACAGAACCATTTTGGAGGAGAGACTTTGAGGGGCTCATTTAACCCTATACATTCTCAACTCAACTTGAGAGTTTGGTTAACTTACTGTTTCTACCTTAGGGTAAGACAATCTCTAGAACCTACATTTTACCGCCTGTAAAATCAGGAGAGGGCAATCCTACTAAAACAGTTAACAGAATATATATTAAACTGTAAAACTTTAAACAAATGTTTGGTATCCTCATGCTGCTAGAAATACAATGTACTGTGTACTTGGTTCATTTTATACTTTCAGTGATGCTTATTTTATTTATGTTCTTAGTGGTTTAATTTTAAAATTTTCTTTTTTTTAATAAACTTTTAAAAAGTATGTGTGAAGAATAAAGACTCTCCTGGCTGTCTCTGTTCTCCGTCTCACTCCTTACAAGTAAACCACCATTTTAAGTTTCTCATATATTCTTCCCACATTTTTTTCCACCCTGAGGAAGATTTGCCCTGAGGTAACATCTGTTGCCAATTTTCCTCTTCTTTTGTTTGAGAAAGATTAGCCCTGAGCTAACGTCTGTGCCAGTCGTCGTCTTTGTATGTGGGTTGCCGCCATAGCATCACCGATGATTAGTGTAGATCTGTGCCAGGGATCCAAACAAGTGAACTTGGGCCCCTGAAGTGGAATATGCCAAACTTAACCACTATGTCTTGGGGCCAGCCCCTATTCTTCCTACATTTTTTATCCAAATACAAGCAAATAAGAATATTTTTCTTATCCTTCCTTTTACCCCCAAAAGACACCATATGTATGTTCTCTGTATCTTGTTTTTTTGCATTTGACAGTATATCCTTATTTTTGTGAAAACTAGACTGTCTAGAAATTTGTATGCTCATAATTACTTGATAGCATAAAAAGTTTTCAGTCTCTGTCAGCTGGCACAATTACTTTTCAGAGAATATGCCTTTGGCAGAGTTTTACCTAGGCCTGTTCTTGTGATTTTAAATACTTCTTGCCTGCCCAGCTGTAAAGAGGAAAACCTGGCACCATTTTCAGAAGTCCCAGAGTTAGTAAAGCAGCTCATATTTTGACCTTTGTGTGTACAGAATATATATTTCTTAGCACACTCAACAGTTGTGTTCTCAGTTTATTAGCTCTAGCTGACTAATATCTTCAAAGCTTTCTTTTATCATTTGTCTTCCATGGGAACCAATTACTTCACAAATAGGAACATTTAGTTACTGACCATTAAATTCTGAAAAAACTGCCTTGTTTGTTTTTGTGGTCAGTATTTTAATCTTTCTTACTTACAATCCTGCCAAACTTCTCCACCTTTCTGCTCCCCTGAGAGAAACAAAATCCGCTCAAACCCTTACTTAGTAAGCCACCCTCGAATGAAATTCAGGAAAAGTTTTGGTTCAGTAAAAACAATTTCGAAAGACTTCATTACTTCAGCAAAAATATAGTTAAAAAATAAAAATTGGGGGGCTGGCCTGGTGGTGCAGCGGTTAAGTGCGCATGTTCTGCTTCGGTGGCCTGAGGTTTGCCGGTTTGGATCCCAGGTGCAGACATGGCACCACTTCGCAAGCCATGCTGTGGTAGGCGTCCCATGTATAAAGTAGAGGAAGATGGGCACAGATGTTAGCTCAGGGCCAGTCTTCCTCAGCAAAGAGAGGAGGATTGGCAGCCGATGTTAGCTCAGGGCTGATCGTCCTCAAAAAAAAAAAAAAAAAAATTGGGTGCTGGCTTGGTGGCATAGTGATTAAAAGTTCATGCGCTTTGCTTTGGCAGCCTGGGGTTTGCAGGTTCAGATCCCTGGTGCAAACCTACACACTGCTCGTCAAGCCACACTGTGGCGGCATCCCATATACAAAATAGAGGAAGATTGGCACAGATGTTAGCCCCCCCCCAGAAAAAGATAAATGGAAATAGTATAGTGAGTGAAGGACTAAGTAACAGTATCACGAAGGAGTGAAAAATAGAGAAAGCGGTTGACACTGTCAGAGGATAAAGGTGAGTTCTGGGTTTTTCTGTATGTAGTTGTTGGGGGCATGTGGCTCAGAATACATGAATCAGTACAGTGACTGTAGTGGAGATCCTCTTGTGGTGTGGTGGTGATTTGTTAAATTGTGAGATACCATATATAAAATTACTTCTCCCAGATTCTGCTCCTAAACTCTGAACTGCAGTTTCCTTTGTGGAATTTCATCATGAAAGCACTTGTGTAAGAGTTGACTGGTGGTTGGTTGCTTATGTGCTATCTGAAAGTACTGGATATCGCTTTAAATATAATTCTTGTGGATGAAGGCAAATTTGGTGAAATCAGTAATGGAGAATGATTTTGTATTCCTTCACCATTCGTCTATTTAAGAGATGTTTATTGAGGCCTCTTATGTGCTCACACTGGAGCCAGGCAGACTGAGTTCAGACCCTAGCAATCCCACTGCTGGTTGCTTAACTGCTTTGTGCCTCAGTTTCCTTATCTGCAGAGAAAAATGAGTGAATACCTGTAAACATGAGTTTTAAATCTATACTTACCAGATAGTAAGCAATGATTATTTTAAAATGATTATTTTGAACAGTTTCATCTGCGAGAGAACATCTGGAGACACAGGAATAGAAATGATCCGATCAGACTAATTAAAGGCTTTTACTGAGCTTTGAGGTCCCAGGCAGGGCACCTCAGTGTCAGCCTGAAGCTGTGAAGAAGAATCTTAAACGTAAGGTGGGTGTTTTTCCTTTAGGGGAAGTGGAGAACGAGGCTAGTAATGTCAGCAGTGAGGGATTATGACTCGGTCTTGTTGTGTTCTGTTTTATTTGGGAGAGAGCTCCAGAGTTGGGCTCCCTCTTGCTGGTAGATGTTAGGGATTCCTCTTTCGTTGACTGGCACAGCACCTCTTCCACAATTGTTTGTGGATTTTGTAATGAGATTTCTGAGAGTTTGTCATGAATGTCTGGCCGGGGCTTCTGTGTCTCTTCTGCTTTCCCATCTGAGGCGCCGGACAGGGTGTGGACTGTCTATGCAGCACTATTCCCAGCACTTTTCCTGGGCTTAGCCATCAGTGTCAACTCCTCCAAGCCTGTTTGAAATCTTGTCTCTCTTTCCAGCAAAGGCTACAATTTTTTTTTTTTAGCTTTTTTTTCTAGTTTTGTTGAGGTAAAATTGACATAAAATTGTAATATATTTGAAGTGTACAACATAGTGATTTGATATATGTATACATTGTGAAATGATTCCTACAATCAAGTTAGTTAACATCTGTCATCTCACATAGTTACTTTTTTTTTTTGATGAGTCTGCCTTCTGTTTTGTTGAGTGTATCCTGATGGCGCAGTTTTGTTCTGGATGCAAACCTCGTGGAGCCGGTCCAGAGAAGTTAGGATGTCCCTAGCAGTAGAGGCCCTACTTCAAGAACAAACAAAGTATCTACTGAGTCCCTGCTGTATGTGAAACACTCCCAGGGCTTGCTTACAAGAATGAGTTAGAAATTGATTGTCCCTGTTCTTCATGGGCCCACATACTGGTGATGGAGCAAGCATATACACAAATAATTGCTCCTGTTTAAGAATGGCTGAAAAGAGGTGAGAATAAAGTATCTTGGAACATGGGAGGCCAAGTGCCAAGCTCAGGCTTGGGAAACCTCCACAGAGCAGGAAATAATTGAGTTGGAGCTTGAGAACAGAGTGGGGCTGAAACGTTGGGAAGACAGAATAGTTAGTTCGCTTAGGTCATTAAAAACTCCTTGAGCGCCTGCATGCTGGGTGCCAGGCACTAAGTCTGAAAGAAGGGGACATTGACTGCTCACTCATTTTGCTGTCTCGTTTGTGCTGCTTTCTTAAAAGCTCAGTGGATAGTCCACTCACCAGGTGACTGCCGCCTGCCCCAAGCTACCTGGAAGCACCTGCTTAGCTCTGAAGTCATCTCTTCTGAAGCTTTCCTGACAGCCCTCTATGTACGTTTCCAGGAGCTGCCATGACAAAGTACTACAGACTGGGCAGCTTAAACAATAGAAATTTATCGTCTCTCAGTTTTGGAGGCCAGAGTGCAAGATCGAGGTGTTGGCAGGGTTGGTTCCTTCTCAGGCGTTGTGGGAGAATCTGTTCTAGTCTTTTCCCCCAGCTGCTGGTCATTTGCTGGCAATCTTTGGCATTCCTTGTCTTATAGATGCATCACCTCAGGTGATCTCTACCTTCGTCTTCACATGGCCTTCTCCCTGTACTCGTGTTGTCCAAATTTCCTCTTTTTATAAGGACACCAGTCATACTGGATTATGGGCCCACCCTGCTGCAGGATGACCTGATTTAAACCACATCTGCAGTGACCCTATTTCCAAATAAGGTCACATTCTGAGGGTTAGGGCTTCAACATGAATTTTTGTGGGACACGGTTCAACCTATAATACCCTCTCTCAGCTCTTTGTACATTCCACCGCTGTACACTTCCCCCCTGCTGATTTGTTAAGTAGGTTTCTGTCGTGGCACCAAGAGTATTTGATTATATTTATTTATCTATCGTCTACTACTCATTTTGTAACTTTTCATCTCTGATGCCTTGCACATAATGTGGAAAGTAGCTCTGGTGGAGATATATTAAATAACAGGAGTTAATAGAGATAAAAGAAGACAATGCAGAGGTCACTTCTTTTCTTGTTATCCTATTGACAGTTCCAAAGGCTATCTGGAGTTGGATGTCAGGTGGCCAAAGGACACCAGCAGAGGCTGCCACTTTTATTCCCACATTAGCATATTTGATACCTCCTGGTTTATTTTCCATGCAATAATTCATTATCACCTGGCAGTCATTCTACTTTCTGAGATATGTTTTAAGAACATTTAGAAACTGACAAGACCCTCTAGGTCTTCTAGCAGACTCTTTACCCACAGAATTTGTTAATGACCATCTTCTTGTTTCAGACTTTGGTTTGAGTGTTCTGCCTTTAGGGATTCAAAAGTAAATCATGTGAATAGTTGGAATAGTTACCCATTAGGAGAATGTCTGTGCCAGATGGGAGATGCCAAGAAATAACTGAATCTGCCCCAAAACTTTAGAATTAACGCATTAGGTATTTTAGAGAAGCAAAAATTTATCTGGTTTCTCATCTGAGGTTTAGTTATACATTAATGAAAGGATGGATCATCCTGGGGCTAGAATACCTTTGCTAAGAAACAATATTCCAGGATACATTTGTTATTTCCAGGTCAATAAATAACATGCTAGGCAAAGTGATGTCTTCAGGGACATCAGCAAAGGGATGTTAATCTTACAATATCCTTTCATCCCAGTATCGGTAATATCTATCTGAAAGAACATGCTGAAATGTCCTCATCTGAAGGCAGGCAGAGACCAGCTTATGTAAGATCTGGAGGTACTTGATTCTAAGAGCAAGGAAAATTATTTCAGACACATACAAAATAGAATAGTATAGTGAATTCTGCTTTATCCTTCATCCAGCTTCAACAGTTAACAGTTATTAACTCACGGCTAGTCTTGTTTCTTTTGTGTAACCCTTACTCTCCCTCCACCCCATATAAGTTTTAGGCAAATTCTAGATGTCATATTATTTTATCCATAAATATTTTTGTATGTTTCTAATACAACCATAATATCACACCTAAAATTTTTAACAGTAATTCCTTAATGCCTTCCAAGTCTAGTTAGTGTTCAAATTTCTAATTGTCTCAAATGTTATTTTTGAGTTTTTATGTTAGTTTTTTCAATCAGGATCCAGCTAAGGTTATCCTATTAGCCGTCAAGTTTTAAGCAGAGAAGTAAGTGTCATGATCTGACTTATGTTTTGAAACTCGCTCTGCCCTAGCTGTGGTGAATGGATTGGTGTGGCGGTTGTTAAGAAACTGGAAGTAGACAACCTATTTAGGAGGCTATCAGTGTGTCCAGGAGGTGAGTGGTAATTATCTAGATTAGAGTGATGTGATAAGGATCGAAGAAAGTGGGTGAATGCCAGGTGTCACACGGGCAAGCCAAGTTTGTCATGGTTCATCTAGACTTTTGGGTTCTTTTGGGTGTGTATGTTTGTTTATTTGAAAATCTTGTTCCCAGAGATTTCACTGATTTACGTATCAAGATATTAAGATTGGTGAAATCTTAAAATTTTTACAGAGGTAAAATTATAGCAACTCTGTAGAATATTGAGATAGAGAAACATTAATCCGTAAGTCTCTCTTTTTTTTGGGAGGAAGATTCACCTTGAGCTGATATCGGTTGCCAGTCCTCTTTTTTCACTTGAGGAAGATTAGCCCTGAGCTCCCATCTGTGCCACTCCTCCTCTCCTTTTTGTATGTGGGATGCTTCCATAGCATGGCTGATGAGTGAAGTAGGTCTGCACCCGGGATCCAAATCTGTGACCCGGGCTACTGAAGTAGAGCGCACAGAACCTTGACGACGCACCCAAGGGGCGTCCCCGG